>NW_008669575.1:0-2543 GCF_000695815.1 Acanthisitta chloris
TATATATGAGTTATAATCTCTCCTAGTCCTTACTTCTATCCCTGCATTTAATATGCAGTCACTGCTCTTGTGCTCCTCTTTGTGCACATTTGAATATGTCATAGTTTCACTTTAGTATACAAGGATTCAGAATAAGTACTTTTATCATCTCTGAAGAAATGTAAGCAAAATGCAGTCATTCAAGTCCACACATGCACAGCTTAAAGCACGTCATTGAGCTTTTCAGTTGCTTTGTACTTTGATTTTAACTGTATCGAACTTGATGCCAGACTTGTGCTTTAGCAAACCAACTTATGATTATTTTCAAGTATCTGTTTAAGTTCAGGGCATTCTGTGCTAGGAAAAAGCAATAATTAATCAAAGCATTGTTATGGATTTTTTTATAAAGAAGTTTGCAGGAAGGCTAAGCAAACAAATCTATGGAAATTGCAAATGCTACTGGGAATCTATGCAGCATATTTCCAAATGTCAACAGAAACAGCATTATGCCTCCTTCTTCCATGGAGCTGCTTTGTTTGCTGCCCTGACATATTTATCACTCTATACTGCTGTAACAGTGCAGTTTCTAAGGCAAATCCTGCATTGAATGAGAGGTGATCTAGTGTTAGAATACATGCTGTGAATATAGATATTTCCATACAGTGTTAGACTAGATACCACAGCTATGTTGCAGTTGCATCATATTAGCCTTGCCTATTCATGACATAAATTTTTTTGCCACAATTCTCTTGAAGATATTAAAGCACAACCACACTTTTGAGGCTATTCATATGTACCTCGCTTTCTTTCTCAGCAACTCCAGTTGTCTCCTTATCCCCTGCCTCGACACTCTCCTGCATAAAGAGGAAATATGGTCATCACTTTACTCATGCTGAGGCAATGGCTGCAGACAAATGGGTATTAATCAAGCTTAATGGAAGCATGCCATGCATGAGACGCAATGAAATGAATGGCTAAATGGGATACTATATAGCAGACAGAAAGATTCTTTCTGCCACATATAATCTGAAACAGAAGTACTTATATATTAAGCCAGTAAGACCTTTAAGTATGTCATCATCACTCTGTAAGTGCTAGGAACAACTTTATTTACTTTTATTCTCATAACAGCATCAGCTTTGAAGAATTGTTTAGCAGGCAACTTTGCAGTTTCTACTGAGCTCAAATATCTCCCATCCATGACTCAAACTGTTTCCATTATCACCTACTTCTGCCCTGGCAACTCACCAGAGCTTTAAGATAAACTTTCTAAACCACTTCTTCCACTCATGTTGGACTGCAGCTCATTTAAAGAGGCTGTTCAAAAGAGGTGGGTCACAAGGTTTGCCATTTTTTTTGCTGAATCACCTTTCTTTAGGTCTACATTCAGTGGTACATGCAGGAGGTGCATGACATTTAAAAAATTAGACATCTATCAGTGATTTTTCAAATGACACTCATTTAGGTATACAAAGTATTGAATGCACTGAATAGTAATAGTTCCCCCCAAATGGTACTTGTTACTGCACAGATACCATCCAACACTAGGTCCTTTCCTATAGAAGGTCAACAATCAAAATCACTAAAATACAGGCTTGTTTTCAAACAACTGGAAGTGTTTTGGTTAATTTTTTTTTTTGTTCAGCTTTGACTCTTTGCAGACACAGGCTATTTCTAAAGACACTCTGATAAGCAAAAAAAGTCAGAGGCCCATTACAGAAATTTTGAGCCTGCTTTGCAAACACAGCTAGGTCAGATTTTTCAAAAGAGCTGTAAGGTGAAGAGAAGTTATTCCAGTTATTGTAGATTGGACTGTCTGCTTTATTTATTAGAAGGCCTTAAGTACTCAGGCTACAGCTACCTGCCTTCACACACGCACAACCGACATTCCACAACTTCTTAAAGTTTCAGCTGAAATGGCTGCATGTTTCTTTTTTAATGAAAGGATGCTGAGTTAGATCCAAACTTCCTATTACTCATTTTTCTTCTGCTCTAATCTTCTAGTATTGCTTGCAGTCACCTCATAAGCCCTAAACATGCCCAGATGCCAGGGCAAGACAGCTGCTGCAGTGATGTTGCCATAGGAACCTCTTACAGTTTTATCCCCATTAATATTGCAGTGTTATATAACCTCTTTTTACTGATTAATTCTGGGTTTTTTTGTTTTGAAGATGCCAAGCCTCTGCCACGTGGTCTTCAATTTTATAGCAAGTTTGAGGAGTCTGTACAGGGTCTTAAATAGAAACCCTCCAAACATCAACAGCAAAATATAAACAATTCTTTCTCCAGTGATGCATGCATGCACACAGCCATCCTGAGAAATCTAAAATTTTTTGTACAGCAGAGATGTACTGTTGCCTGTAAAAGCTTTACATCCAAGTCAGCAGACACACACCTTCCCTAACTGTACTGTTACAAAGTGCTGAATTTCTGCCTCAGCTGTATTTACAATTTGCCTTCAGAAATTATGATAATCTTGTACCTTAAAGTCTAGAACACATCCACATTTGCCATTTTCTTAATAATTCCATAGCAACATTCTCTGGTAAGAATCATATCAGCCC
>NW_008669576.1:0-2621 GCF_000695815.1 Acanthisitta chloris
ACCTTGTTCATTCTATGATTCTATGATCTCACAGGCAGCTAAAGGCATGTTCTGTGAGACATAGCCAAATTCCACAGGTAACTGTGAAGAACACTAAGGACCCTTTGTGATGGACAGCCTTGAAAAGTTGCCACACCCATGTAACTCTATCAGCTATATCACACCAGATGAAGGTTACCCAGGTAACTATCAGAAATACCAAAATTGGTGTCTGTGGGGAAAAAGTGATTTGAGGTGGGTTGTTGATTTGGGTGGAAACTGAGGTGGACATAAGAAGGCACAAGAGTGGTGAAATGGAGGATTATGAGACATGAAAAGTGATAATAAGGTCTGAGAATGTTGTAAGTGGGACTCTCTGTGGCTAGCCATCAGTCCACCCTGCATTTTGGCATGGTAGCTGGAGCAAGAGAGTGTATAAAATCCATAGCTACATTGTCACCATTCGAGCAGTGCCTGGTCTGGGCCTCAGGAGGACTGAGTGGGAACAGTCCACTCCTGTGCCCCAGGAGAACCAAATCAAGTGTCCTTGTAACACTGTGCAGGTGCCCATTCCAGGTCTGACAGCACTGGGAGCCAAACTCCCGTCTAGCTGTCCTTCTTCTGATCTCAGGTGCTGCTCCAGGGAAAGGCCAAGAGATGTACACCTCTGCCATCCCACCATCCATGTCCTTGCCTCCTAAGCCAGTTCCAGTGCCTGTCATTTCATGGTTCCAGGTCCAAGCTGTCAGTCATTTACAGTAGTGATTTGCTGCAAAAAGTCCTTAAAAGTCTCAGTTTGCACAATAGTTTAAAAGACTAGAAGCAGCTTCAGAAAACCTGACCTGCCAACCTTAGGGTCACAAACAGTTGTCAGGTATAACAGCTAGAGTCTAACAATTTTTTTCTCCAGTGTATGAGTAGTTTTGAAATCACTTTAGCAAGGAAATCACTTCCTGGCAGTTGAAAATGAGTTGTCCTTGTATCAGCTAAGGACTTGATCTCCCTCTGCCCACTCTACCTCTTTCCTGCACAGAAGCTTTCCCTTCTGTGCTTATCTGCTTACTCCTGACTCCAAGGCAGAGCTCGAAGGCGAGTGTGATGCCTCTGAGCAGCAAGTTTTACATCAGAACAAATGTCAAGATGAATTTCCTTGTTTCTGTACGCTCAGCATAACCAGATCAGCATGCAGAAGTACAGTGCTTGAAGTTTAAAATTAATTTGAAGTTTGTAGAACAGCTTTCTAGAATGTAGGTTATTAAGGAATGAAATTACTGAGTTTAATTGCACTGTCATCTGTCATTTTTACAAGTCGAACTGCATCCTTGTGAGAATTTGGTGCAGGAGCCGTAATGGTCATTTCCGTGGGTCAGGAATCTGGAATCTGAATTAATCTGGCAGGTGGGTAATGCTTACATCAAAGAGGTCATGTGGTTTCTTGGGGAAATGTGGCACCCTATTCATAAGAGCATTCAGGGTAACTGCTTAATTTTACAGGTTTTGATATTAACCTGCTCGCTCTTCTGGCAGAGCAGATTTTCCATCAGGCATGAGGAATGGAGCTCCAGAAATGTTACTCATGAAGTCTGGGGATTTACCAACTGGAAATACAGCTGGAACAATACTTCTTTAGAGGGTACTGTTTGAGAATAACCTCATTCTGCCACTGAGTGCTCATGATGACAGGACAGCAGAAAAACCTGCCTCAGTGCTTCCTTCCTGCTTAAAAAAATTATCCAAGTGATGACTGGCGTTGAATTTATTTCTTTTAATTTAAAAATCATTACAAGGAAGGAAAGGGCCAGAAGAGGAGTTTCTAGAGACCATTCCTGATTTACTGCCCATTGCATTTCTATCTGCAGCTGTGATACCTATATTTGGAAAGGTTTTGATCCCAATCTTGCCCTGCCTCAGCACGAGCCAGCTGCACAACCCCTCTGGCTCTATAGCCAGTCTTGCTCAAACTTCAGGCCAGGGCCAAAGGTACTTCCTGGCTGAGCAGAACAATGTATGGAGTCCTCATAGCACAGGGCTCCCACAGGACTGACCATGTTGCATGAAAATAATGGTGATAACTGTGAAAGTGACTTACTGGAAATGTCTAGTTTCTCTTTTCTCTTCTTTTCAAAGAAAGTTGTACATCTTCGGTGAAAAAAAAAAGGGTCCAGTCTGGGTTTGGTTTTTTTTTCCAGTATGCAATTTTCTCTAGAAATTAAACGCATCAAAAAACCTTGTGTAACAAGAAGGGTGGATGTTGTAGTCAATGTGAGACAAGAAATGAGGAAAGTCAGTGACATTTCACTCTGATTTGATCCAGCAGCTCTTATTAAATAAGGGATATGCATTTTACCATCTCTCCTTTTGGGGAAAAAGCAAACCAATCCAACTCATCAGCAGGCAGGGATTTCATGCCACTCTGAACAATGGTATGATGATGAATCTCCAGCAAAGCCTTTGACACCGTCTCCCATAGCATACTCCTGAAAAAGCTGCAGCCTATGGCTTGGACAGGGACACTCTCTGTTGGGTTAAGAACTGGATGGATGGCCCAGAGAGTGGTGGTGAACTGTGCCGCATCCAGCTGGTCACTCATGGTGTTCCCCAGGTGTCAGTGTTGATCCCAGTTCTCTTTAATATCTTTATTG
>NW_008669577.1:0-1986 GCF_000695815.1 Acanthisitta chloris
GCAGACACCGAAATAACCGCGGGGTGCGAGGGTCGAGCTGCCCGCGGTCCCCTGCCCTGTCCAGCCGGAGGGCGAGGGCTGGGGGCAACTGCTCAGTGCCCTGGGGAGCTCTTCGTGGAGCTTCAGAGCTGCCCACTGGAGTGCTACCGCAGCGCAAAGCGAAGCCTGGCTTTAATTATTTCCCAATTAGCAAAGTATGAGAAAAACGCCCTTGTGCAAAGGGACCGTTTCGACAATCAACGTCTTCTAGACATAACAACAGCGTTTCCATAATGGTCTTGTGGGGCTCTGCGCAAGAAAAAGACGTGGTGCCGGACTAAACATGGCACGTATTGCTCGTTTAGGGTTTGCTAATACTACTTAAAGCAATGGTATTAGTCTAAAGAGGCTTTAAGCGAGATAAGAACAATTACTCCCGCCAGCAGGAGACTCCTAGTTGAATACAATAGTTCAGACAATTTGTTCATTCCTCATAATGAAATGTCACCCCAACTTCTCCTGTTAAAAAGGGGGCAAAAAAAGGCCTTGCAAACAATTTGCTAACATGCAGAGGGTCGTTTATATTCCTGTTGCTGGACTCCAGAGTCTGCAGATAAGTGCACACTTAGTGTACAGCAGGACACGTATGTAATTCTAGAGAGCCTGCAGGCATATGTGAGCCTGGAGAGCATGGCTGAACAGGAAGCAGATGAAAGAGTAATTTGTTTCATAGATGATTTCTTTTAAGGATATTGTTTTATTGCGACATGAAGTATTGCAGATTGCGAAGCCTAAAAATGTGGCACATCTGTGGCTAATAAAGTGTGTTTCAAAGTTGTTTAGGTGTGAGAAGCTGTTGGAAATTGTAAACAACCTTGCACAAGGAGTATTCACGGGCAGCAGTATTCACTTGAGTCATGTATCTCTAGAGGATTTTGTATTAGTCTGCGAATGTTCGACCTTTGTTGTCCATTGTGTTGTCCAAGTTATGACTCCAGGTTTTTCCTTTCATAATAAGCATAAAATGCCTTGATCCTATTTCCCCACATTCTCCCACAACCAAACCTGCAGGGATTCCACCCAAATCCTGTCCATTATGGTGAATCTTCCATAGTCTGGGGTCAGAAAGTCAGATTATATTTCTCTATGCAACTCAAAACACTGGGATGCATTACTACATATAGTGTCAGGACAAACTTCAAACAGGCAGAGTTATCACCATGAGTGAAAAGCTGAAATGGTAAAATAACATTGTCTAATCTATTTCTTAGCAAAATCTGAACTATGGCTATGAGGAATGGTCAGTGAAAAATGAGATCCGTAGGGAAGACATCATACAGAATTTATATGGCTTCCCACAGATTTGTGCAATACTCTGCATGAACAAAATGAGGCAATAATCCTGTAAGAGGGTGACCAGATGAAGTACTGATCTGCCTTGTCCTGCATCTAACGAGGAACCTGTTGAAGTTAATCAGGGCAGAATGATTGGATGAAGCTGTAAGTCATCTGTTGGGGAAACAAGTAAACAAGCCAGGCAGACCCTTCTGTGGTTGTAACTCACTGTATATGCACTGTGTAAAGCAGTGGTACTGGTGAGGGCAAGAGACAATGAGGAAAAGAAGTAACTCCACAGTCCATGCTTGCAAATCACAACAGTGGTTGTCTTGAATGTGCTCACAGGAGCTCCTATTAATGCTCAGGTGACAAAAAGCACCCGAAGTGTCTCTGCTGCTTTTTGCACAGGAGTTAGAACTAAATAGCTTTGGCTGAATACAATTTACAGCACATTTATTATAAGAATGCATGTGTGGCTAGCATGGAAAAAACACTCAAGAAATTAACTTGGTCCAACACAAATCTTTGACCTGGTTTACACTGGTCTAAGAACTAAGTCAGGTCACAATTAAACACTGTTCTGGTTAAGCCAGTTTTCTAGATGGACCAATCTGTATTTTGACACTGCTGAAAACAAAGCTGGCCTAGCCTATCTCGGGACATAGTTTA
>NW_008669577.1:2034-5257 GCF_000695815.1 Acanthisitta chloris
CCAGGATAGATAGGATCTTTGGAGTGTTGCTAAATATCGTGATTTTATCACAAATCGCAAGATAATTGGCCCTTTTCTAAAAGCCCCAGCTTCTAGAGTCATGTGAAATTGAGCATCTCTTAGAGTTTGTTTAGTTGTTTGTTTGTTTTCAGTACGAACTCTGAAAGAATGGCTATGTGGAATGAAAGCACAGCCTTCAAAAACAGAAAGCATATAACATTTTCATTTTAATCTTTAAAATTGTAGCTGTCATATTTTACTCTGAGAACTTTGGGGTTGCAAAAAGTTCTGCGTTCAACTTGAATCCAGCTTGCTATCCAGAAAGCACTGCTGTTTTACCTAAACGAGTATCACTTCACACTTCATTTAAATTGGTTTGGCTTCTGTATTGAGACAAGTTCATGGGACCTTGAATATGTAGCAAACTCTGTAATATGTCTTTATTGACACTTAAACGTTTCGCAAGGACATCTATGTAACTAAAACATCTTCCAGACTACCCTAGCAGCACCAGCAATAGTTCTAACACTGACAGAGCTGCACCAGTAAATTAATCCATTTACGAGTGCATATTATTTCTTTTGGGAGATGGAAATACATATTTTGTTTTGTTTTGCTGGTATCAGCTGCATCTACACTAGCAGGGTTTGCCAGTACAGCTTTCTTGGCAAGCCTTTTAAATGCAAACAAGCAGTATGTGCCCGCAGCACAGTCTGAGATCTCATTTTTAATGCTATTAAACAGCTGTGTCTTAGGCTTTTGCCTTGTTAGACTCTTTTTAACCACATTATTTTGTTCAACTGCTAAATAAACAGCATGAGGTTAAATGTATTAGTGCAATTTATCTTCATTCCTTCCTAATTTACACTTTGAATGAATTAATTAGAATGATCTAATTAACAATGTACAATAGCAGTACCAGTGCCAGAGCTCTCCCAGGGGGTTGGGGCCAGGAACACCTCTCAGTGACCCACACCTGCTTTTCTTATTATTTGCCTCTGATGGGCTTCTCCAGCCTGGCCTGCAGACAGAGGTTTGGGTGGATAGAGCACAATGTGTTAGAATTGTTTAGTGCCAGAGATGTATTACAAGTGTTCTGTGGGACGTCAACATTTAGTATTTCTTAATAACAGTTACACCACTTTGTCCTCTAGTTCTGGGGGTGAAAAAACCCTCTTTGCCCTCTTCTCCTTTTCTCACTTCTGTGTATGCTTATTCCTCAAAAGGATTGCTTTCAGTCAGGCTGGCCCTTGGATGTCATTCCTGCATGGCATGATAGCTCAGAGTGAAAAGAGCATGCCTCCTGCTGTGTAAACCATCAGCACTAAGGGGCAAGTATTGGTGTATGTGATATGTAACTGCTGCTGTCCAATATATCAGTGCGATGAATTGTTGTGAGGTGTGAGTCCCTTGTCACTTTTAAAGCATCTGAACACTAGGCCATTTGAAGTCAATGAGTTATGCTGTCATATGTAAGAGATAGGAAAAGTCAGGCCTTGGTTTCCAGCTAAGAGTGAATATGGTTTGCAAAAAGATTTTTGGAAGACTCAATTTGGCTGTAAATAATGTTATAAATATGGATACTGTCTGGAGTGGCAAAGATTTTCACTTGAGGTTTCTTAATCCTTAGAAGAAATCCTTGTAATATGTCTAGTCCGGAGCTCACAGTTCCAACAGTAGGTACTGACAAAGACAAGTAGTATTGAGAAAAAAATATGCCTCAGACTATAAGGAGAAGTCATGACTTCTCTTTTGTACATAATTCCTCTATCCACCTTATCATTTTCCGTTTTGTCTTGCTCTCTAATTACTCCCCCAAAAGTCTCTGCTGTTTGACATTATTTTTTAGATATTCCATATTGCCTGTTCTCCCTCTTAGCAAGTAAAGTGATTCCTGGTCATAGAAGGCAATGGTGATGATGATCGGCTTTTTAAGAAGGTTTGATTAGCAAGGAGTCCCAATTATTACTAATATGCAAGCCACTTCCCACAGGTACATGGATCAGCACAGATATAGGAGTAGCACTGCGAAGAGTGAGTGGTTGGTGCCACTTCTGCCATCACTCATGGTGACATTCAACATTAGTCTTAGCATGTCATTCATATGTTCACTGCCAGAAAATTTCGGTTCCATGTGTAGATCTTTGCTGGCTATCACTCTTACCAGTGCTCTACAGAGGGGCAGTTTCTTGCCAGTCTACAGGAGCTATGTCTGGTCAGTGCAGGCTCCAAGCCTTGCAGCAGCTTCCCTTCCCTTCTCTCTTGCTAAGTCGCAGTGGCCCCCAGTGGTGACAGCTAACCAGGCTTCTTATTTCAGACTTTACCACTCTGCACTGAAAAGCCTTTGCTTTTCTGTAAACTGCTAAAAAGATGCTGTAAAAGAAACTTGGCATAAGGATTCGTGTTTGCCCCATCTTCCACTTCTGCAGGGACCACGAACCAATTTCTCCTGACCCTCATCTGAACTGGCCAACGCTGATAAGTCTCTGAGAATAGAGCTGTATCTTATACTATTCATTTAAATCTTTAGTCTTTAAGAAGGAACTAGGTAATTTTAACAGAACAGCATGTCATCTGGGGAAACCCCTTAATGATGAAGACCTTCTGCTTCTCTTCATCTTTTATGTTAGTTTTGAAAACAGGAAGACAGAAGTGTATTCATGCAAACATTTGCTTGGACATTGTAAGGACAGTAATACACATCTAAGTAGCAATTCTTACATTCATGAGTAGCATTACACATTTAAATACAAGGTATTTAAGGACTTTTAATACTTAAGGACTATTTAAGGACCTTGTCGAATGTGTTTAAGGACAAGGATTTCTGACATTAGATGGAAATACACATACTTTTTTCGAAGTGCAAATTTGAGTCACTGAAGTCTGCAAACACAGACATGTATGTCTCAAAAAAAATCCAGAAAAGTTTTACCTTGGGAAGCTGTTTCACTGTTCCACTCACTCATGCAATTTTCCCCTCAAGTCAGAGGGGAATGAGCTTTTCATTTCTTTAGGCCTACTGAAGTAGTCAAGCCATACACAGACTGATACCAGAAAAAAAGAAGGCAGTGCACAGGACCTGAAATGCCCTTTCCTTAGCAGAAAGCTTATCACATTTATAAAGGTGGTTAAGAGCAAACGTGAGAGAAAAACATTTTTTTGCTCCTCCTGGTTTTCAGCACCCAGGACACCTTGAGTTCATTTGTCCTTATGGATATGGATA
>NW_008669577.1:5310-7502 GCF_000695815.1 Acanthisitta chloris
GAAAGTCTATGTCCAAATGCTACTATCATCCACTCCACCAAATTCAAGTGAGAGCCAACAAACCTCTTGTGGTCATGTTTCCTATTATCGTAAAAATAGATCTTAGTGGACCAGTTTTCAAACTACAGGCCATGAAGCCATGGGAAATGGTCCACAGAACCAAAGAAACTGTAAAGTGTATATTGCTTCCAGTAAAAAAAGTTTGATGATAAAAATACATGAGAAATTTGGAAGCTTAATATGGTTTGTTGGCGACCACGGCTTTAAGGAGAAAGAGAGTACAGAATTCTCTGATTTTTATGGGTTTAGGACAGATCCAGACAAGTATTCTAAAGCAAGCTTGTTTGTGCTTTATTAATTTTCCTGCTCAGTAATTCACCACAAACATCTGGAACCGCATTGTTAGTAGTTTTGAGGCCACATTAATTCTGGATGTTCTTAAATAACATTTTTACAGATACTTCAGAACACTTAAGAAAGGAATACTTTTGAAGGCTCTTGGCAGAACATGAGAAGGTTAAAACAGATTCAGTTACCTAGTCTTAATCTATGAAACTTGATGATTGCGAGGACTAAGTAATCTGATTCCAAACTTTTTAGCAGAATGAAATGTGTCCTATGGAGTTGGTATTTCTGTGGTTTAGATCAAACTTTTGAACATGTTGCCTGCAGCAGAGGTTGTTTCCCAGGCATTACATGCACAAGTAGCCTCAGTATCCTCATCAGCCTGGGTCTGTTTAATGCACAGGACTTAAAAGGACACATTTGCTTGTTTTAAAAGACTTGTTTATGTACCTTTTCAAAGCCTTTTTTTGAGATTTAATTGTTCTTGTGTACAAAGGAAACCAGTGAATTGGATCCTGCCACAGAGCCTATGTATTATACAAAGGTCTAAAATCCATCATGGTATTGGTTTGAATTATTTTGTCTTTTTTTTCATGAGCAAACCTTTGTGAAAGCTTGTTCACTGTTGGTGCAGTGTGATGCATTTAGGTCTGCAGCAAAACCATAAATACGACTTTTTTAAGTGAAGAAATGTTACATTACAATAGGCAAAGCCTTGCAAGTTACACACTCAACAGTGTGAAGCAAAAATTTCTGTATTCCAAAAAGACCTATTACTTGTCTGCTCTGAGCGTTAATTTGGATGATTTAGTTAAGCCCAAGTTAAGTCAGAGGGCCTAAACTTGGGACAATGTGTAGTGTGGGCAAAGCTTCAAAAGTTTCTTAACACAGTCAATGTGGAATTTACGCTGGTTATTGATTTGTGTCTTCAAAGCTCTGCTTTATTTTAGGCTAATGGAGTTTAATTAGAGATCTGATTGCTGTTGAAAGTAGTAAAAATGAAACTGTTGATGCTTTATTTGAGTTAAACGTTTTCTGGCAATTTTCCCAACCTCCAGGGCCTGTCTGAACATGTTTTTACTTTCCTACCTGAAGAAGGAGCCACTTGGCATGTCAACGTACACGTATATTGGCTTAAAGAAGAGACGGTAGTTTGAAAATACAAAAGAGAGCTCCTGTCTTTTGTAACAAGTCGAGTGTGTTAAGATGTAAAAGAGGTTCTACTAAATTAAAATGAATTTGAAGTGCATAGTTGGAAGATAGCTGACTGATCACTTAGGCTTTCTTAAAGAAAGCCATTTAAGGTTTCAGCTAACAGGCAATTTCCTTTTCAGGATCCACTTTCATCTGTATGTAAACTTAGAATTTTGCTCGAATAGAATAACAAAGCCTAGTGACTCACTATATCCAAGTAACTGATTAGAAGAATCATCGGGTTTTCCTTAAAGGCCTAATGCAAATTCAGCTGGGGCAGCAATCTTATCCCGTGATGGCTAAAAAGAATGTAAGATTCCCAGTAGGGCATTTTCTAGACATCTTCAGAATTCATTGCCTATTGCAATAAACTGCACATATCACAAGTATTCTGGATAGAAAACTATCTGGAAGCTTTATCATATCACAATAAACAGATAGGAGCAGGGGCCTTAAGACAGTGGCACACACACAGCAGTTGTCAGCATACGTAAATGGATTTTGCACTTCAAAAGTAAGAGCTGACAAAAATATCTAGGCAGATATCTCTAAGTGCTCAGTAGCTTGTGTGACATGCCAGTACACTGACCACACACATGTGCATGCACACACACAGAGCCTATGGTAGAATCAGAGAATCAGAGAATCAGCCA
>NW_008669578.1:0-6197 GCF_000695815.1 Acanthisitta chloris
ACACACACACACACACACATACATATGGCCTGTTGCTCCTCAGATGGAGGTTTCTGCCCCATCAGGTCTGGACACTAATTAGAATGAGTGGATTCTGAAAAACCTTAACGAATTACTTAAACTAAGGAGCTTGCTTCACTGAAGCAAGTGACAGAGAGACCACTCCAGCCTCTCTGCTGGCTGATCTGGAAGGTCAGTAACTTCTGACTAGGAGCGTGACTCTTCCCCCATTAGAGCTGGGTACAGGAAAGGAAACAGATGCCCTTAGCTCTTCCCAGGATGGGATAATCTTTGTGCTTCCTTGTTCTGCAAGTGGAGCAGGCTGGAAAATAGCTCTGCTTACCTCTGACAATGCTGCATGAGCAGAGAGAGGAGGATGTTCTCTGATAAAGAGAGGTCATGAGGTAAGTAGGAGATGAGGGACATAAAGCAGAAAAAGTACAAAACCTGACGGGACAACATAGGATAACGCCCCACTTACTGACCTTGTAACGTGAACCCCATGGGCCCAGTAAGTGTGTCAAAAAATATTGCATGCTATTTTGAGGTTATATTACCTTTTTTATCCAGCATGGACAAAATTCATGCTCTCTGGTCTGGGCTGAGATTTATAGCGGTGCAGGATATTAGTACTTTTCCGATTACGGCACTGTGGTGGAAAGAGACTTCATGCATCCCTCTTGCTGCTAGAAGGCTGACAGCCTGTGCTTATGCCTGCATGTGTATTATCAAGGGTTATTAATTTCTTTTGGATGAAAAACTGAAATTAGTGTCCCTTGGCTTTTTCCTAACTGAAAATGGCTTTTTAAATATGTAAGAATCAGAAATCATTTTTTTTTGATACCTGGGTCCTTTCCTGAGCCTATCATTCACATGATCATTTGTCATTAGGCATAGTGGGCAGGAGGTTAATTGTAATTGCATGGTCATCTGGACCATTGTGTGATTTGAAGCAGAGTTTCTCTGCTGTGTCAGGTCCAACAGTATATTATTTGAAAGCATTAGTGCCAGGTTGCTCTTTAAATCTGCCAGGGGGAACTGAGGAAGAAGTGATTTAAGCCTTCGATTTAGTGCTCTCTTCTTGCTGTCCGCTTCAGGCCACTTTACTAGTGATAGCAGAATGTGAGTGGAATTAAAATGCAGAATTTTTAAATAAAATAAAATCAAAAGTAGCAACCAAGAAGGCGGAACCCTTCATCGTGGTAACTTAATACCATGTATCTTTGTTGACAACTCGATATGTAAATCACTAATTATTCTAAACTATTCAGTTCCCCTCCAGGAAATCCACACTTCAACATTAAAGGCTGGCTATAAGGAATGAAAGCCTTGCACCAATTCCCCACAGGTTTTATTAAGCTGCAGACAAAACCCAAGGTTTTTTTGTATCATGAATAACAGTGATAGAGAGGTCAGCAATTTACCTACATCAGTGGAGATTACCGGGTTTGGAGCCATAATTGTAAGCACTTTACGGCTTCAGTAATGCATATTTTCTACCTCGGTGGAGCATCAAGGTAAGGCGGGCATGACTGGCTCTGCTCAGCCAAGGTGTCTTTTCATCACTTTACACCAGGGGTGATATACAGGAGTGCTGTGAAGGTGCTCAACTGATCATGGTTGTCTCTCTTGGGTTCTTTTTGACTCAGACTTTCCTTTTATTTTGGGATGGCTAGTCATTTTCAGTCCTGCCTGCTGGACTGAGCTGTGGATTGCTTTGGTATGTGTACGTGACAGAATGGTACATACCCTCCTGCAGCCATGGATGGCCTGCTCTCCTGTCCATTGACTCATTGAAACAGCACCTGGCTAGTCCTGTGTGCACTAGGTGGTGGCTGGGTGCAGGGTGAGAACTGTGATATCTCTTATGTTTTGGACAATGAAAACTCTGGGTTCAGCTTCATTGCCTTTGAAAGGAGAAGGCAGAAGGAAGAGGCCTCTCTACAGCTTGGTATAGATGTGGTGTGAGCAGATGTCATGCATCCCAGAGAAGGAAAAGGCAAGCCCTTGCCTAGTCATGCAGCCTGTAGGCAGCACTGATGTGGCTGATTCTTTGTGGAGACCCTGTAGTGACATTGGCATATGCTGAAAGGTAAAGTCTGGTTTAAACACCACTAATTAACACTTTCGTTCTGAATTCTAATACATAACTTGAGTTATGTATTCAGTTTTGCTTTTAAACCACTCTTGAAGACAGTCTTGCAGAGACTGAGGAATCGCCCAGACTATCAGAATCCCTTCCTTATCTTTATACACCAGCCAGTTGCCATAAATTTCTAAACTCTGGTTACTGTCTTGTTTAAATGCTATATTAATTTTCTGTTGTTTCATCTTTGTAGCTATTTCTTACTGTATTTCATTGTAAAACATTCACTTGCTTCTGGTCCAAAGTTCTTTGCAGGGAGAAGCAAGCTGAAGGCTTCTAAATTCAGGGCTCCCTAAGCAGAGCATGTTCCTACATTATCCCTGGAAGAGACAGCTTCATCACCTTCTGCTTCTTTCCTCAGGCTGGAAAAAGGCAGCTTTGAAAGCAAAACTTCCTATTTAGATTTCTTCTTAAATCTAATTTCTCAGGAGCAAAGGAAAGCTTCCTTTTTTTTTCTCTCTCTTCTTGAAAAAGAATTAAGAACGGCCAAAAATCTTCCTGTGCATGAGTGTACAGTGATCCTGATGCCTTCTCTAACTCTGGCCATTTGTCTTCTTTCTCCTCTCCCTTCTATTTATGTTATTCTTGGCCACCTTTCATGAAGGAGCTATTGATTAAAGAATGCAAACTGCCTCAGATCCTGCATATCAAGCTGCTCTTTTTATTTTTTCAAGTTGCTCAGTATGTGGACAGCATCCATTTTTGCTCTGCAGTGCAGCTTTACCCAGATATCTGGTCTCTCCAGCTCTTTTTTTTTTCCTTTGCCCTCCCATCCTGCTAAATGGACATCTTGTCAAATCCTGTTTGCACAGACTGACAGCCATAGAGGTCTTGGAGAAAAAGCCAGATCCCTGCACATACACCCTAACAAACAGAATCAAAATGTCAAGGCACAAGTGAAATATATCACTGTGCTTCCCTGTCAGATTTTGCTAACATCACCTGGCTAAATTGACAGAGGAACACCTGCAGCAAGTTAACCTGTTTTTATTAGCAGTTGTTTCACATGTTTATATTTGGTTATGAATATAGGGACTGCTGAGGAGAAAGCTTTCAATTATTTCCTGACAGGATGAAATACCCTGTTCTTCACACCGAAAGACAGTCAGGGCAGTGAAGTCGCTTTCGAATGGCACAGCAATTAATAAAGAAAGAAAAAATAATTTCACAGTCTGTTGTTAAATTAGCAATTCTTTAGAGTGTCTGGAGTTTCTGGAAGAATTAATATGCACTCTGAAGCCTTGGGCAGCCTCAGTGCATATCATTTATCCAGCAGCTGTAGAAGCCAAATGCAGAGAAGAGGAGTGGTCCTCAATTGCGAGGGAAAAACTGGAATTATCTGTCTAGTAATCATTCAGCAGCCTTGTTCACAAATAATTAAGAAACATTTAGATTTTGATTGCATCCCTCATCCTTTCAAGACAAAAGTAGCAGAAACAGTGGCTAGAAAATGATGTGTTAAGTAACACAAGGGGAAAAAAAGGCGGAGAGCAACATACATTTGAGGAGGGAGAAGAAAATATACAATGAAAGTGCAATAAATTTCCCTTGTATTGAAGGGGAATATTTTTGTAGCAGCTTTCTGCAAATTGAATGCATCTACATAAATAATGTAGCTACACAATTATTTTTAAATTTGACTGGATGATGAGAGAATCTCTGTGCAGAATAATGTACCTTGTGTTTTTGCCACTTGCAGAACTTAAAAAAATAAAAATTGTGAATGGTAGAATGGTATTTGGGCTGAGTGTCAGAGCCTCTGAAGTTTCTAGCTGCTCTTTGGTGCATCTGGAAAGAAACCAACATCCAGAAGTGCATCCATATGGAATGGATGCTGGATATTGGGGAGACCAAGAGATGACAGGGAGGAAAATATTACCAGCCCCTATTTGAGTCAGGAAACTCCCATTTGGGCTTTCAAATACAAGAATTAATACCTAGCTTTTTACATTTGCCTTCTGATGTTTTTGCTGGTGGTATTTGCGTTTTCAGACTTTCTTCTCAAAAAGGCTGGTAATCTCTTTTCCCTCTCTATATTTTTTTCTTGTAACAAGGCTGATTCTTCATATTCTCCTGCACTCTCTGCATTTCAGGGCTGCTGAGAAGACAAGCCGCATCTTCCCATCCCACCCTCACCTGCTGGGTGTCACAGGATAGATGCCACAAAACTTGACAAGGCTTTGAAAACAAGGTGTAGAAGAGGAGCTGTGGAGTGGCAAGCTGTTGGGGGCAGTTGTGTATAACACGTAGATGAGCAGGTTGTGATCTTTTCGTGCAAGTCATAGGTATGCCAAACCCAGGGCCCAGGGCCCTTGTGCCCACACTAGCTGCTGCTCCCCTTACTCTCCTCTTGTTTTCTTCCAGTCTTCCCTTGAACAAATCCAACATGAATGGTTTCTGTAAAGCAGAAATGTGGGTTTGGCTTTTTTTTCTCCGAACTGCCTTAGGAAGACTGTTCAAGTTGATGCAATGCAGGAGCACAAAGATGCAGCAAAAATTATGAGTAGAGTTAGTGCTGGACTTCCAGAGCAAACAGGCAATACTTATGTCTTTAGATGTAGCTGAAGAGCCAGCTAAGCTGCATGCGAGCAACAGCATCTCTTTATAATATTTTGAGAATTAAATCTCCATAAATCAAGCTTTGGCAGCTCAAAACCTTAAATAAAAAGCCTGTGAAAATGGCCAGCATTGCTGCTGCAAAGTGCGCTTCAGGCTACTGCTTTATGGTATGGGGAAATGGATTTGGCAGGAAGGACGTTGTGGTGAGACTTCATGTAGCGAGAGGGAAGACAGTGTTTGCTTCGCGTTACTTTTTGCTTCATATCTGAATTTCTGGAACAGTTGCGTATGTCAAGCAGCCATGTTTGAGACAAGCAAAGCCCATGAGACAGGGATGCTAGCAGGATGTCTCCCTCCCAATGGATGCTTTTGTCTCAGAAAAGTACTGTCTATAGTCTGATAATGAAAATATCTTCTTGAGATATAAGTGTGTATTTTTTTCTCTGGGATTTTTCTGTTTTTCTGGCTGGACTGGAGTCATGGCAGTTCTACCTAGTCCAGGTGTGACCCAAGGCACCCTGCCCAAATGATCTTGAGATCGGCTTCAAAATCAGGAGGTTTAAAGTGTCAAGTTGGATTGTTTCTTCTTGGGTTTGAGCATTTTTTTTATATGCAGCAAGTTTCCTCCCGAAATGGAAGGGATTGTACTGAAATAAATTCTCTGAAGAATTGGAACTGGGAAGAAAAGCCCCCTATATTGTCAGTCTGACATGGGAGGAGCCAGCAGTGCCTCAGTTTGCCCTTTGTTGAGCTCATTCCTAAAGAGGAGCTGTTTGATGGAGTTACTGGCGAGACAGATGAACTGTGAAATGTTGCAGTGTTCATCTGACCCAAAGGAGCAGTTTAATCAACTTAACAAATAATCTCAAGATTTTTACATCTGGTTAATTAAACTGAAATCACGAAGCATTCTATCTACATGTGATGGGATAACCACTTGATGTTTCTGCACTTGGTTGTGTGTGGAGCTTGCTCGGCTTCCTCATTTAATTTCTCAGAGTGTTAATATTTGCCATGTCTTCCTTGCACATGCCTTTGATTTGCTGTCTCCTAACCAAAGCCAGAGCATCTCATGGTCTGCATATCAGGGCAGAATTTAACTCAGTGAAATCTCCATCTCTAACTCCAACCAGTGTGCTCCAATGTGGGCTTCTGGGAATGGAGGTATGACTGAAGGGAGATGTTTCCCAAATGACATTTCCATGTTTCCTAAGCTGCCTGCCCACTGCAAAATTGGCTAGCATCACCTGTTCCTTAAATTTGAAAAAAAATCCCACTTTTCCAGAGTCATTGTTATGTGCATAAACCCATTTAGCACACAGTCCAGGCAACTCTGCATAAATCCTGCCTGTCTTTTTTTGGTTAGGACTGTAAAAGATCCATCTCCGTCGCCCTCTGATGGAATTTGAATAGATGTGTCTGGAGTGACATATGTTCAGCCATAAATTACAGAGGAACAATTTTAAAATAAATTGTCTGCAGCCAGTCCTGC
>NW_008669579.1:0-8371 GCF_000695815.1 Acanthisitta chloris
CCCCTCCCTTCCCGTGCCGCCCCTTCCCCTCCCTTCCCGTGCCGCGCTGCTGAGGGCGGAGCGCGGGGTAAGGCCCGCGCTGCACCGGAGCTGCTTCCCCGCAACCCGTGCTGTTCTCAGGATCTTCCCGAGCTCCTTCCCGCCCTCGTCGCCGCGCCGTCCCCGGGTCCCAGTTTACCTCCCTTAACACGCGCGGACAGAAAAGTGGTTTATACAGTGGGAAAAGGATTTATTTAGAATGGGAACGCACAGCTAGAAACAAAACGCTGTGGTCTAGAGGAGGTTTATGTAATACAGCTGCTAGCGTAGTAATAAATGCATATTTGGTCGTTCATAACTGTTAAATGCTGGACTTTTAATACTTCACAAACAGTAGTGAGCTAAAGAAGAGTAAGATAAAAAGGACTACAGAAGTGCAGTCTCTGGACCAGCTTTAAGAACTCGTCATGTACTGGTTCAGACCAGGGCATCTGTGGGAAATATTTTTTTTGTTTGGTTAAATAAGGCTACATTTTTGTCTGTTTTGTTGATGTCCCAAGTTGGAGGATGTTTCAAATCAGCAACAAATCTGAGAGAAGCTGCCACAGACCAGAAATGGGCTGTGTTTCAACTGGAAAAGCTTCCACATCCATGTTTTCTGGGAACAGCCGGGACAGTTTCGTGTTACTCAGCTATCATGAGGTAGGAATTCACTGTTACAAGCAAAATTTGGAAAAAAGAAAAGACAAATAGATTGAAGTTCAGCTCTGGAGTCTTAGACTCAAGAGATTTGGAAGTGTCATGTCAAACACCGGGTAAACTTACTACATCAATGAAAAATAGGTAATAAAAAGAGAGTTCCTAAGACTCCTATAGTGTCTAACAAGCCAAAGTTTTGGGTCAGACCCAACCTGGAACATTGGATTTGATCTTCACTTTAGTTGTATTTTACAAGCTCAATTCTCCCAGCTGTTATTCTACCACATATTCACAGTCCCCTACTCACCCTAAAGCTAGTACCCTTTCCTCAGGCTCTTCGCACTCTTCCTAAACCCTCAGCACTCAGCTCTTAGGACTAAATTCCTGCTTCCAGACCTCCTAACTGTTTTTGTGCCACTGAGGTTAAGCACCCAGCCCTAGCACGAGAAATACTGTCTCCAGTCGATCTCTTCCCACCATAGTTCTCATCACTCACCTCTTCTAGGTACCTCCAAACACTGTTTTTGTTTCCTGCTGCGAACACCCACTCCAGGCCTATGGCAGAAGCGAGTGGGAAGCAAGCATCTTTCTACCCACCATACATCTGTAAGGCTTCTTGGCCACGTGAATTTTCAAATGCACTTTAAGTGTTGAGCTTTTCCGGAAGCTTTTCCCACACTCAGTGCATTCATAGGGCTTGGCTCCTGCATGGATCCTCAGGTGGGCACCGAGGGCTGAGCGGTGCCTGAAGGTTTTTCCACACTCCTCACACCTGTAGGGTCTCTCCCCACGGTGGATCCTCAGGTGCACATTGAGAGCCGAGCTCCGCCGGAAGCTGTCCCCACACTCCACACAGATGTGGGGCCGTTCCTCGGTGTGCGTGCTCCGGTGCTTGGCCAGGGTGGAGTGGTCACTGCACCTCCGGCCGCACTCAGCGCACTGGTAGGGGTTGGGCAGGAGGCAACCGTGGTACATGGGCAAGGCCTTTCCCCCGTGGATTCGGCGATGAGTAGTGAGCGCTGAGCTCTGGCTGAAGCCCTTCCCGCACACAGAGCACTTGTAGGGCTTTTCACCCGTGTGCGTTCGCGTGTGGGTCACTAGTGAGGAGCTCTGCCGGAAGGTTTTCCCACACTCAGTACACGTGTATGGTTTCTCTCCCGTATGAATCCTCTGATGCCGAATGATGGCCGAGCTGTCCCGGAAATGCTTCCCACACTCCTGGCACTTGTGGGGCTTCTCTCCAGTATGGACCCTCTGGTGTATGATCAGGGAGGAACGGTCACTGAAGCTTTTCTCACACCGAAGGCAATTAAAGGGTTTCTCACCCCTGTGGCTTCGTTGGTGGACGATAAGATGTGAGTTCTGGCTGAAGCTCTTCCCGCATTCATTGCACTGGTAGTGTCTCTCTCCCGTGTGGGTCCGCTGGTGCCTGATTACATTGGACCTCTGGCTGAAGGTCTTCTCGCACTCATTGCACTGGTAGGGCTTCTCACCGGTGTGGATCCGCTGATGTTTGATCAGGTCCGAGTTGCGGGTGAAACTCTTCCCACATTCGGAGCAGCTGAAGGGTTTCTCTGCCAGGTGGATCCTCTGGTGCTGGCTCAGGTATGAACTCCGGCTGAAGCTCTTACCACACTCGGGACACTCATAGGCTTTCTCTCCCACCTGCTGAATCCAAATAGCACTGTTCCCACACATGGGTAGGTCTGGCTTTTCTCCACCAAGGATAACATTGCTGATGTGTGCTCTACCACTGCCCTCACACTCCCAGACCTCCATCCCATAGGGTCGTACCATTCCCTGTCTCTTTGAAAAAGAAGTCTCAATCTCACTTTCTGTCTCCAGCTCCTGCCTGCAGTCCTGTCTTAGATCAGTGTCCTGGAGGCTATCTCCTGTGAGCTTCCTGGAGGGGAATACATGCATTTCAGGTCTGACAGGACTCTCCTGATGAAGGCTGCTCTTCTGTGTTTCGCCCATGGTCCCGTCACCTGCCAGAGTGAACAGAGGAACTAGCAATAAATAACCCCCTGGTTCTCGGAGGGAGAAGTCCAAACAGGGAGAGCACCAAGACCTGCTGCGCATCAGCCACCATAAGCTGACAGGACAGGAGTCAGAACCTCAGTATCTTCTCAGGGCAGAGTGAGGGCATGGAAAACAAGGAGCGTGGGAAGGGGGTGTGACAGATGGGCAGCCACTGTGGCACAGATTGCAAGGGGGGTTCTCTGTCATAAAGTTACAGTCTTAAATGGAAAGACCTGTCAGTTGTTTGCCCTCAAAGTTCCCACATCTAGCAAGGTTAGAGGAACATCAAGGCTGCTCTCCTCAACAACTCACACTGCAGCAGTTTCTACTCCTGCTGCCTCTGAATCACTGATCATCTTCCAGCATTACCATGCTTAATCAAGGAAGGAAGTAGCCAACGCCAGAGGAACATCCACTCCTGCTCAGTAGACTATTTTCTTTATTCTTTCCAGCCATGGCCCTTTTCCTTAGAAAAAAAGCCCTACATATTCTGCAGCAAATTTTATCTAGATTTTGTCTACAGAACAGACAAGCAAGTGAGTGGGAAGATAAACTATTTTATTAATCAAGCATGGAAATGAACATTTAGACTGAAACATTTAGAGGCTCCTGATTTTTTATTAGTTAAAATCATCTGGAGAATGATCCTTGGAAATGAATGCTGGAGCGCAAGGTTAAGTGAATTAGCTGCATGGCACTGCGTAGAGAGTTAACATGGTCCTCTTACATGTGGGAGGTCAGAATATGAGGTGATGCAGCAGGATAAACCCCTCAGGTTTTGTTTCAGGTGATCTGCAGATTTTGGAAGACACCAGTGCAGTGGTCATACCAATTCCCAAAGTGTTTACAACAGTCAGGGTTGAAAAGCATTTGTAGTACAAAATAAGGTACAGCACTGGCCCAACTCAACCTCAAAGCAGCAAATTGACCAATAAAATATTAAAAACACTGTCAGCATGAAAGGAAGAAAAAGCCCATGTTTTTGTTAGTCATGCCTTCTAACATTCTGAGTATAGTCTTTGCTGAAAAATACACAGGACTTCATTTCATTTGGGACAGGGTCTTTTTTGAAAGGGTATAAGATATCCCAGAAGTGTGTTTCATCTTATCATACCCTGCCTACAAATCTTCCCCAGCGTGGGATATAGTACAGGAGCAGGGTGAGCACAGTGTGTGCAGCACAGCACAGATCACATTTTCAACATTCAGCTCTTCCATTCCTAGGTATGCAATTTCTCACCTTGTGAGCAATCTCTCTACTGTCTGTGTTAAGGTGCTTCTGGCCACAAAGCTGTTTCTCTTCATCCAAAAGGTTAAAGCCAAGCTGAGGACTGCAGGTCCTGATCAGAGGAAAGAAAACAGACATAATAAATACCCACCATAGTAGCAGTGTTATATAGTGAGATTTCAGGACAGTAAGTATTTAGGAGCTGAAAGCAACCTAGATCAGAGGAAAATGAAACCCAGAAACATGAGTCAGGGTCACCGTCTGTTCTGTCATACAGTGACACTGCTGTTTGGGTCCAATAACCAGGGCCAGCTCATGTAGCACAGACAGGTCACCCATACATGCAGAGAGCTGCCTGCCAGCTTGCTGCCTTCTCACAAGTGTCTGGATGTTCTTCCTGCTGCATTTCTGGACCAAAAATGCCTCCTGCCAAGTTTTGTATAAGAAAAATATTGAATCCTCCACACGTTTTCTCTCCATCACCTTTCTTCCTAGTGAAAGACAGGAGAATATAATGATTAATGCAGTTCTGTTCTGCAAGTGGAGGAGAAAATGCTGCTTTCACAACTGCCTCTGTCTGGAGTCCCATTTACTGCCTTCACTGAAGGAGTACTTTGCTTGGTTGCTCTCAGTGGATCAGCCAGGTCTGGGATGAGAGATGTGATTTTTGATCTGCTCACACAATTATCAACAGGAGCAGTCCAGAGGCAGAAATTCCTGCCCCATGCTCCAGAAAAATGACAATTGACTGCCTCCTTCCAGATGGATTTTATAGGACAGGCAATGAGCAGAAAAAAAAGAGCTGCACACACCTGTTTATGCACAAACACCAACACATTCACACTTGGCCTTGTTCAGCAGCCACCACTGCCTGGCGGGGGCTACCAGGGAGGCACAACTTGGAGGAAGCAGGAGCAGTGGAAGATGGAGCACTGGGAATGCAGGTGTCTATGACATCACCAGTGCAGCAGTGGAGGTGATACCTCCAGCAGCACAGGTGGGCTCCAACTACCGCAGGCACTGCTCACAGTGTGATGTCAGCCATGTGGGCTTACCTGGTTTTGTCTGGTGAGTGGGAAATGTCTCTCCTCCGACAGCAGTTGTGAGGAAGGGCAGCTGACCTGGCTGCTCTGCACTCCTCCCCATTGCTCCTCAGCTTGAGGAGTTTGAAGGCAAAAAGAAGGGACAGAAGCACCTTCCAATGCCTCAGGTGCAAAGATCCTGGAGGCTTACAATTTCACCAGTCTTCACTCACTGGAGCTGGTATTTTATCCTCAAGGAGGGCCACAGAGCAACCTAGGAGTTAGGGAGGAGTCAGAGCTGGATGCAATGGGCACAGACTGGAGCAGAGGTGGAAATGCAATGATGGGGATAGCCAGGCACATTAAACCAGACACAAGCACAAAGCCAGAGATCTTGACTTGCAAGGCCATAAGAAAAGAGCTGACCAGGTGAAGCGACAGGGGAGGCAGGAGAAAGGTGTGAGTTAGGACCTTGGTTACAGACCCACTTAGTCAGAGGAAAAGAGTTTGCAGAAGCTAAAAATCTTGACAGGAAACAGTCTCCTTGCTTCAGCCCTGACAGCAGAGCAATATTCTCAGTTTCAGCTATGACTTCCAAGACATTTCTAGTTCAAGCTTTCAATCTCCAGAGCTTTGATGAAGGTCCTCAGCCATGTATTGTCCCCAAAATGCTACACCCCTTCCAACATGGGTGGAGCAGGTTTTCCCCCGGTCTGGATCCGACATTTCTAGCCTGTTACTGCATTTCCCATGTGCTGGATCCTGCAGTCAGAAAAGGCAGCAGAGATCTGGATTCAGCCTTCCAGCTCTTCTTAGGACGCCATGGTTAGCGTTTCCTTCTCTCTCTCATTTTTCACCAGTGCTCTTGGGTTGGGGCTGCACAGCTGGTCCTTGGAACGTGAAGGCACAGCAGCTGGGAATGCCACTCTCCGACCAGGAGTACCGCCAGTTCTTCAGGTTCCTCCAGGCCACCCTCCAAGTCAGCACTGCCTGCCACCTTCGTGAGATGTACGGCTGTCAGAACTCACTGGTCCAGGCACTGGACAAGTATGAAAACCATGGAGTAATCCCTCAAGGTAAAGCCAACCATGGGCAGGCAGCTGGATGGGGGTCTTTCATGGCCAGCACGGGACCTGATCACTGTGAGAGAACAGACTCAGGAGCTGGTGAGGGAGAGGGATGAATAGCAATCCTTCAGTGAAGACATCTGCTCATGTGCATCCTCTCTCACACTTGATTGCATCCGCATGAGTCCCTACAACCAGCCTCTTCTCACACCTTGGTTCACAGAGATGACCAAGAAGCAGTGGAGTTTCTCATAAGGTTCAGGGAGGCACCCAAGTGACACCAGTTTTCATGGAGGGGTGCCATTCAACAGTGAAGTTATTGTTCAGGGCTGGTGGGATGCCAACACTGGAGTTTACCACTGGGTCTGTGTCTGTATTTGCCTCTTTCTAGGGCCCATATGCACCAAACTGCCAGGAAATCCTTCCTTCCCCAACTTCTGCACTTTTTCTTTTTATCGCTGCACTAAGAAAAAGTATTTCCTTAAGGTGAGTTATTTAGCTATTTCCTTAAGATCATGGTGTGATCTGGCCAAGTACTAGGCACAGGGAGAGCCCTGAAAATGAGGAAGTGGGAAAACAGAAAGCTAAAACACAGGGCAGATAGAAGACAGCCACAGGCAGTCCACCTTCAAGGGGCACTCACACCAAGCCAATTAGCTTACACAGATGGCATCTCCTGTCATTTGCCAAAAAGGAGACTTTAGAGAAGGTATTCTTCAAGAAAATGAGCCTCTGAGGACCACCTCAGCCCTCTCTCCAGCTCTCATTCCCAACCAAGTTGAGACAATCTAGGTTACTGCAGGAGAAAGGGGGATTCATGCAGGCTACAAGAGAAGGAAAGTAAAGACAGCTGTTAAGTCCCAAGAGAGACTTACAGGGAGACTTGACAAGGAAAGGAGATAAAGGTTTCTTTGCTTTCATACGTCTCAGCTTTGTAGAGAGTGGGAAAGATGGGATTGTGGAGTGAAAGGTAACCCACAGAACAGGAGGGTGCTTAGTTGCCTGCTGCTGAAGCCTCTACAGAGGTATGTTTTTTCCTTCACAGAGGACTGTGTGCCCAGGAGAGAGCAGAGCCAAGCTGCACAGCACACCAGGCATCAACGACACTACCGTGAGCACTGACACCATGTTGTCCAGCACCTTCAGTCCCCAGTCTCTTTCCCCCACATCTCTACCAGCTACCCAGCCAGGTGGCTCCAGCCCTGCTACAGAAGTAGCTGTGACCCTCACCTCCTCACCCACAAGGATGCCATGGTCGAGGAGCATGCAACTAAATTCTTCTGGCCCACGTGCCACAGAGGCGACAGTCACTGGTGAGCAGCAAGGACAGCTGCCCGCAAGTGACATCCAGGATCTCCTCCTGAGGCTACGAGATACCCAGGT
This sequence comes from Acanthisitta chloris, assembly GCF_000695815.1. Lineage (NCBI taxonomy): Eukaryota > Metazoa > Chordata > Aves > Passeriformes > Acanthisittidae > Acanthisitta > Acanthisitta chloris. The sequence continues at coordinate 7,401 of NW_008669579.1, forward strand.
GCAGAGTTTACTGAAGACAATTAAGTTGTTGTTGTCCATTGGAAAGGCAGTGAAGGAAGAAGAGTTGCAGGATGTTGCCACGAGGCTGCTGGTGGCCCTGAACAATGCAAATATGTTTCAGTCGTGAATCTACTCATACAGGCCTACAGTGCAGGAAACAGGGGAAAAGCCATCTCTTCCAAGTGCACGGGAAAGCACAGACACGTGAAATGCTATTGCTCAGGATTCAAAGAAAAAGATGCTATCCTCTTGGAATTAACTATTGAAAAGATACCATTGTCTCCTGCAAAAACTGTTCACCTGCTACTGTGATGGGGTTTGTTGTGTCATTCGGTGAATGTCATAAGAGAATGTTGGCTTTTCTTTAAATGTAGGTGTTTCTGCTCAGACAGATTAAGAAAAGAATCTTCTTTGGAAGTATGTGTGTGAATATACATACATAGATACACAAGGGGGGCTCTACAAATGCAGGAAAGCCCTATCCTGCAAGGGAACTGCTGGTCTAGTATTCTCCTTGTATTGGGGTTTGCAAGTGGCTGACATCTACTAAGATCTCAAAATCACAGGTTCTCCATTTGTCCTAGGAAACATAATCTTTCCCAAGGCTGAAGGCAGGTCACACACGGGAAGCATGCAAGTCTTAGAACAAGAGTGCTGGCTTCCTTTCACACAGGACTGCTCAGCATACAGTCCTTACCAAGTGGGTGACCTAGCAGAGTGCACGCCCTGGCACACCAGCTCATTCTCTGCTCCCCACAAAGCGCCCAAAGCACAAGGGCTCGTGTCCCCTCCGGCTGCCTGGGCAGCGTAAACCTCTCCAGCGCATCAGCAGGGCACTCCTGAGCGCGGCATTGCTCGCCACCACCGCCCTCGGGTCCGGGCTGGCAGCCCACGCGCGGGTCGGTCCATCCCCGCGAGCCAAGCGCTAGAGATTTCCGAACCAGATGGCTCCGCTCAGGCCCTGCGCGAAG
>NW_008669580.1:0-223 GCF_000695815.1 Acanthisitta chloris
GACTGCGGAGCTGCTGACGTGCAGGTCTTCCTTGCTCATGCCCGTAGCCATGTCCTGCCAGCAGAGAAGGGACAGGCACTGAGGTTACTCTGCAGCTCTGTGCAGCCAGCAGGGAGACAAGGGGGGCCAGAGGAACTGCCTCTGCTCCTTACCCACAGCTACTGCTGCCCTCCATTCCAAAGTGCAAAGAGCGAGTCAAAGCTTCCGCTGGAGCCTAGATGGC
>NW_008669580.1:462-3138 GCF_000695815.1 Acanthisitta chloris
GGGAGACCTTCTCACCCTCTACAACTCCCTGACAGGAGGTTGGAGTCATCTGGGTGTTGGTCTCTTCTCTCAGGCAACCAGCAGGAGGACAAGGGGGCACAGACTCAAGCCCTGCCTGGGGTGGTTTAGGTTGGATAACTGGAAGAGATTATTTACGGAGAGAGTGATCAGGCATTGGAATGTGCTGTCCAGGGAGGAGTTGGATTCACCGTCCCAGGGGTTTTGAAGATGAGACTGGATGGGGCACTTAATGCCATGGTCTAGTAACCACAGTAGGGTTGGACTTGATGATCTTGGAGGTCATTTCCCACACAGTTGATTCTATGATTCTATGATTTTCACAACGGTCTTTTCTATCTTAGCAGAACTACTGAAAGCAGAAAAACAGTGATGGTGAACAGATACAGAGCAGGCTTTTTCCTTAAGGTCATCAAAGGGAAACTTTGAAGACTGTGCTAATTTGCTATGAACAGGATATGACCAAGACTTTTGCAAGATAAAGCTCCTTGCAGGATTTATTGAAAAAAAATCAAAGCAGATATCTTATTTTCTACTAAGTGTATCACTTTTGTTTGAATTTCAGTATTTTTACTCCTTTTTGTATTATTCATATTTGGATATCAAATATTCTTGCAAACCAATGCATTTAAGAATAATGAATCTTGACTAGCTTCATTTTAACTTGCTATGCTTTATGCCTAGGATTATTATCCTTATTAAATGACCTTCTATTCAGTCTGCTTTTATGATCCATAAATAGAAACAGCCTAATGAGCATCTCAAGTATTCCACTGTCATTTTCACGGCAGCTTTTTTTATCCTGTGTTTGTATAGCTCTGATGACAACACCTATTAATACACAGCCATAGCTCTTCGCCTACTTCCTCTCAAATCCCTTCCACAAATACAACCTTCCCTACGCTGGGCTGGAATCTTGTACCTTTAGATTGTTTGAGAAATGCAGGAACTGAAGGAACAATATATGAATTTCAAAAATTTTTCCAAGAGAAATACCACAACAGCAGCAACAATTAAATTTTCTGATGTAAAATAATATAATTCTTCTTGCCTTGTTCTTATATTCTTGTTGTACAGGATTTGCATATTTGATTTGCAAAGCAGCAGGGACAAATACACTCTCCAATGTACTCAATCCATTTGTATCTATACCAAAGAACGAAGGTAGTGAAGATTAAAGGAAGAGATGCAGAGTTTCTGTCACTACCTACAGAGATTTCTATTCCACTAGAAATCAGCAGAGAGTTCTGGGGGCATGGAGGCAGATCCCTTCTAGAGGAGGAATAAATACATTAGACTTCTACACAGCTTGACTCTCTCCTATAGCATTTCCCCCCATTTCCTTTGTATGTTAACTTGGACCACACACCAAGACCTTTGCAAACAAGCAGACAAAACCTCTAAGAAACCCACCAAAACCAACCTTGAGCTGCTCTATGTACTGAACTGACACAGCACAGTGTGCAGCACTGCAGTCTTCCAGAGCCAGGCTGGCAGTTGCTGAAAACATCATCACCACCTAACCAAGTGTACCTGTTTGGTGACCTAGGTGCATGTCCATTTGTTGCACTGGGATGACTGCCATTTTACATGTCAAGGAATTGTTATATGGTGATATTTTCAGTCAGAACATAATAGCTGTATTAGTGAACAGTCTACTGCCACACCAGCCTTACTTTCTATACTGATTTTACACTGGTTTTCATTGTTCTTACACCAGATATGCCATCCCTTTGCTGGAATTCAGGAAAGTCCAAGGGAAAACCTTCTTACCGTTCTGGCATCCCAGAGAGATACTGTCTTGTCAGCAGAGCTTGTGAGAACAGTGCTGGAGAAGGGCAGAAACTCAATGCTGTTCACTGAATCTTTATGGCCACGCATGGTGTATCTGCATCTCTCACTGCAAGAGAAAATAACAGAGACATAGCACTTGCCATTCAGGATAATAAGAATAAGAGACAAGTTTAGGTAAATGAGTAACACACTTTGTGTATCTTTCCTAGTTACTCTCTAGAAAATAATGTACATTGATGGCTGTTCATCACCCAAGCACTACACCAAAGAGACAACAATAAAAATCAAATAAGTTGGTGTTTGCTTCCCATTAACGAAGGCTATAGTGAGAAGCTAGAAGGTAATGGAGCAGCAGGTTTTAAAAGACTGGCTCCTAAGGAGCAACAATCAAAGTACCACTTTCTGCTTCTTGGGTGCCTCCTCAAAAACCTTGTTAATGTAGAATTCAAAGGTGAAAAGGTATAGATAGGGACAGCATCATTTCTTTTCTAAAGGTATCATATTCTATCTTGCTTATGAAGAGTGTGAGAAATCTATTGAACTGTGCCAATGTGCACCATAAAGAAAGCCAGAGTGCTGCAACCCTTCTTTCCTCTCAAGGTCTGCAGAAAGGCTTATAGACAATGAGTGATGCCTGGGAGTTCTTCCCTGTGGGTAAAGTCTTGTCACCATGGGCTCCCAAGAGCCCTTTTCCCTGAAGAAGACAAAAGACAAAAAATGCAAAGACAACATCTATCAACTTGACACACACATATACACACACACTAAAACTATTTCCCTAATCCCTTTCCAAGGACACAAGTCAGAGTGCAGCTCCCAAATCCTCTCTCTCCCCTGGAACAAGCCAATCAAACTCACAATTCT
>NW_008669580.1:3203-3519 GCF_000695815.1 Acanthisitta chloris
GAGCTGCATATATTTTCCAATTACTATATACTCAACACACAATCACCACAACTAGTAACCAGGAGATCCTTCCTCATAACTAAGTGATGTGATCTGACACTCACACACTGAGCACAAAAGCAATAAAATGAAAAAAAACTTTACGATTACAACAATCTCTAATATATTTTCCAATTACTATATACTCAACACACAATCACCACAACTAGTAACCAGGAGATCCTTCCTCATAACTAAGTGATGTGATCTGACACTCACACACTGAGCACAAAAGCAATAAAATGAAAAAAAACTTTACGATTACAACAATCTCTAA
>NW_008669581.1:0-3172 GCF_000695815.1 Acanthisitta chloris
TGGATCAGCTTGTCTGTGACTGCCGCGATCTGCAGTCCTGTTCCGGGGCCGAGAATACTGTGCGGAAACATTACTCTGTGGCCAAGTATTACCCGATTTTGTGACTTGCTCTTCATTCCGTATTTTGCCCCTTCCTAGATGCTGGTGTGGAGTAGTTATGCTAACACCCTACATCCTGTCTGAAGCAGAAAACAAAATGTCAAAGCCTCAAAACCTTGCTGTTGTTGATTGCCTGCTGTCGGTTAAACAGAGAAAGTGAAATTTACTTTGCAGTGGATATTGTATCTAAAAGTTGAAACGTTTTATGTACAAACTAATATCTATTCCATTTTTAGTGATATTTTTTGTCCCAGTACACAGGAAATGGGAATTTGGCCATTTTCAACTTGATCCCAGGCTATAAAGACTCATGCTTTGAAGTTTGGAATTACATGTTTATGCTTTTGGCCAAAATAGCATTTGCCATACTTGCTATATTGAATATTGATCTGCTGGAGGAATGGTGTGCGTCACAGTGACACTCAATTGAAATAGTGCCCCAGATTGTGTCCCATCCTGAGAATTCAGGAGGCTAAAGGCTGTATTCTGAAGTTAACAGTTTCTAAACTGGGTTTGCAGACAGTGCAGAAATTTCAAGCTAGTTTAGGTAATGAAGCTCTATACTGTTCAATTTATTCTGCTGTTGCTCTGAGAAAGAGTAAATTAACTAGTGTTATGTGCTAATCTAGTCCACTATATAAACTGTTCGTGTACCTCCAAACAACACAGCAGCCTAAGATGCAGACATACCTGCTCTTGATGTACCTAGGGGTAAGATGTTTGCAACATAAAAACCCCAAGACTTTGCAGAAACACATTTTTTATAAAAGTTCTCACAGTCGCAAGCAGCTCCAGCAGTACCTCATCCTCTGATCCCTGATCTGTCTGCCTTTTTCCAGAGTTGTATACACAGAGAATTATCAGGTAAAAATGATCAGCGACAGACAGGCTATGTCAGAGCACACTGCATGTACTCAAAAATTAAGGAAGATTTAATACTTTCCACCTTTGATCTGGAATGCCATTGCAACCCACTAATGTTCCTTAGCACTTTTCAGTTTTGTTCCCTCTAGATAGAGCAAACCCAATTCCTATCTCTGTTCCCTTGAAGCCTCAGCTCTGGTAAGGCAAAATAGCTTTCCATGAACACAGAATATGCAATACATACACAGACCTGTTCATCTAATTGACATAATAGCACAGAAAGTGCAGCAGGAAGAATCTCCAGTTCAAGGAAGTACATATTTGTTGCTATACACATTTTATCAATAGGAATTCTCCCTGATTTGGATGCAATTAGCTATTTCCTAACTTATGGAGTAGTTTAATTCACAGTCTTTCAACTGTTTAATGTGATTAACTTTTTCAGTTCTGTGCAATTTTGCAGAGAAATATTTTGCTGTTAATTTGACACTTAAAACTTTTATCAGATTTATATCAAAGAAAAGTTTTTTATTTATAATTCAGACCACTTTGACAAAATAATATGAACTCATAGCTCTACCACAGCAGGCCATTAGGTGTGTTCCAGAGCGTCATATAAGTTGCATCAAGGATTCTGAAAAAACTGCAGTGTTCAGAGTTGTAGTGGATAGGGGTCTGCAAGACAGGAAAAAAAAAACCCAATATTTTCTTTTCTTGTCTTTTTCTCAGATTCAGTTTTGCACTTGGAAATTGCAGCTATACAGAAAAACTTTCAAATATTTGCAGGCTCCAATACCTACAAAAAAAAGGTTGGTGAAAAACTGGATCCTGAGGATTTGAAAAGGATTGCTATGATCCTGTATCTGAGTTGAGACTGGATTTTGATAGCAATATCTGTTAGTGCAAATATGTTCTATGCTGTTATAATGCATTTAACCTCCCAGTGGTTTTCACTGAGTACAGATCAAGACACTCTTTAGTGAGGATGGTGAAGTAAGCTTGTTTGAAGGAGATGGAAAGGAACAAGGATTGCACCACCTCTTTCTCAATTAGTATTTTTCTCCAGAAATGGGGAAAAGCGTGATGTGCTCTTAGAGTATAGCTTAGAAACTGAACTACCTCATGCTTTTCTGGAGTCTGGTATGGTGCTGCATCATCAGGAACTTTCACTGGAGCCCAGTGCTTTCATGGGTGTGCTTCTGCTCTCTACCTCACTTCCATGAGCAGAAGGGCAACATAATATTGCTCCTTCCATTTTATAGGGATTCTGAATTAGAGATGGCTGAACAAAATATGCATGTGCATATATACGAGTCAAATAGCTACATCAATGCAAATGCAGTTTTCCATACCTGATGGGCATGCAAGAACGTATGGAGTTCTGTATTTCAAGGTGTCTTTTCTCATGAATTGGAATCAAGAAGATAGGACAAATGTCTGCCTAAACTGTTCCTTCTGAAGTAATGGAGGAAGATACATTTTGTGTCCATATTTTGAATATACTTTATCATCCAAGCTAGTCTCAGATTGAAAAAAAAGGGAAAAATATTTTGCAACAATCAAAAAAGGAAAGAACTAAAATTAATTAAAAGACAAGAATAAATCCCCAAAACCAATAATGAAATTAAGCTGAAGAGTTATAGATGAGAAGTTGTAAGACAAAGTGTTGGAGTGGGATCCGGACCTGGAGTAACGATGAGTCTCAATATGAGTATGGTCATTCTCCTTTATTCTTAGTGCTTACAAGATATATATAGATATTCACACAGAGTACGCGAACGCAGCGGATACATGATTGGTTTATTGCCCTTGTCCCAGTGTCCAGGGTAAACTTATGATTGGAGCAAGCAGGTGTCTGTCCACATTCCAGGATGTTTTCAGGAATTCCAGGGAGCTTGTTGACACCAGACTCAGAGCCGGTCAGAGCCAGCTCTGCCAGGCAGAGCTCGCTCCTTATCAGCAGTTCAAGGCTAAGTCACGGCTGCTGTAGGCCTTACACCACACTACAAGCTGGGTTGTCAGCTTCAAGGAAATCATGTCCCTTTTCGCAGAGCCATTCCTCCACAATTCCCCCTTTTTCTTTTTGAAGAACCCAGGCTTGGTTAATAAGTCTCTGTGAAAGCCGCTGTAAGCATTGTAAAATACAGGGTAATATTAATAAAACACGAAACACTACTACAAAGAACATACAAAGGGTTACCTAGTATAT
>NW_008669582.1:0-11744 GCF_000695815.1 Acanthisitta chloris
TATATACACACACACACACACTTATTTAGACACACAGAGTAGGCTACATGAATGAAATCATGTCATGTGACAATGCAAAAAGTATCAGGGCTCTCCTTCATCCAATTTAGTGGCCAGTTTAGAGCAGTGAATATAGGTCATTGAGCACACAGCAGGAAGAGCCAGACATTTATTTGCCCTACATATACCTGAATGATGAAACCTTCACCTTAAAGAAGCCACTACCAAGATGAGACAGTGAAGAAAGAGAACCTTATTTGGCTTTTTTCCCTGTTCTGAAAAAGAGAATTTGAATTTTCACCACAAAACACAATAAAAAACTTATATTGTTATTGTTGTTTAAAGCAAATCACAAAAAAACAGCTGACCCAGAAACACACATGCATGGCTAGAGGCTCATGTTAGATAAGATGAGGTCCTAAATGTCTTTGGACTTTATTTTTTATTTCTCTTAGAACAAAAAACCTCAAGGTTGTAACGGACCTTAATTCAGTTAACAAAAAGCCTAATGATAATATCATGCCTCTGCATACTTACATTTTCCTATTTTTAAAATAACATTAAATTTAAATCACTTTAACAGTTTTAACCAAAAGTATTTAAATAATCTTTTTAGGTAGCCATTTCAAGAGAAGTAAAGGCAGAGTAAATGTCAGAGAAGTCTTCCAGGCTCCTATAATGGTTAATCAAGTTTCAAAGAAACTCTGGTAAGTACAAGGTAGGGGTGCTAAAAAGACCTGTTTGCTTCAGTACTATTGCCTTTAGAAAGGATTTTAACTCCACTCAGGCTGATTTCTGACACAATGCTAATAAGGGAAATATTGCACCCATCCATGAAAGGTCATAATCATTATTGTGCATTTAATTATATAAACACATTTTCCAATTGAGAATTTCTAGTATGCAGAAATTGCCTTTATAGTAATCCTTAGAATCAGTAAGCATGGTGGGGTTTTTGCATAGCATTTAAGGAAATGTTTTAATTTGATATGAAATATGAACACCAGTCTAAACCACACTCTGGTAAATAGAGTAATCTGCCATGTACAGAATCCTAAGAAGGCATTATCTCGTTCAGAAGCATACACATAAGCATAGGAATTATAAAATAAATTTTTTTCTAAGTTAATGGAACAAAGTAAAGAAGTGGAATGGAGCCTATTCCACAGCCCAAACATTGAAACGTTTCAAGGCAAAATGCATTCCAGATGAGAAAAGTTAATTTTTCAAGATTGCACCATGGCTATAGGGACTGAGCATTGAAATGTCTTCTTAAGCTCCAATTATTAACTAAGTTTTATACAGATGGTGCACTGTACACACCCAGAAAATTGTTTCCCAGATTTCCAAATCTAAAAACACCAAAAATTTAAAATGACAATGTGGAAACGAGATATAGAATATACGAAATAGCACATGAAGGCTGACAACACTTGGTGTATTTACTTACCTACTGATGGTAAAGCCGTATCAAGACTGAATAAAAATGAAAGGCTTTAGTATGATTACAAATCACACAGGTATATGCCCACACACTTATATCTAAGAATACCAATAAGCAACTGAATGAGGAAAAAAATAATTCTAGCTTATTTATAAGTAAATAGTAATATTTTTCTGTGTGCTAAAGCAACTCTGAAAAAGTTAACCAATGTATTAAAAATTAAATAACAATTATTCTTATTATTTTAAAAAATCAAACTACAAGTAAACCCAAGTGACTTCTCATAGCATCTTCTTATCCTAAAAGCAAAACCAGTCACCTTAAATGCCATTCCTGGCATACTTCCATAGCTTCTTCCCCAATAACAAAATGTAACTTTTCATAGCTAGCTATAGCAACGATTTGCTATTCTTACTATTAAAAACAAAAGGTTTTCCTCATAGCACCTTCATCACTGTGCTTTATTTTTCACAAGTGTAATGGTAGTCATAATGGCTTCATATGAATAAAAGTTGTGTTTCTCATGGCCAGAGATTCTAGCATACACATTTGCACAAGATCAGCTGCATGAGCAATGGTAAAAAATTTCAGCGAGCTCCTAGGACAGCTGATTATATGGACACATGAAGATCCGTGCAGGTACGCCAAAGGCAGTGAGTCCGTGGAACTCCAAGAATAAACACAAAGAAGTTGGCATTGCACTCGAACCTAATGACACGTGTGTGGAAACCACAGAATGTTACAGCAATTTAACTCCACCCACACTAGCAAATTGTATGACTTTGACTTAGTCAACATGAATGCAATATTTGCACAATCTCTGTGTAGTTTTATCCCTGAGTAAGAAGACACTGACTCTGCACAACAAGAAGGTTTTAGAGGATCGGTAGCCAACTGAAGAAAGTGTCCAACATGTCTGTACTTTGACATTGAAAAAGCTAATGAAGAAGGAGCAGTACATTTATTTTCTACATTTTCTGCACTGCAGAGTCCTCTTCACTGAATTCAGAAATAGTTTCTCCATTGGCCATCAGGAGGTTTTATCAAGTATTTTCAGAAAAAAATGCAAAAGTGTTAGGCAGAGAACTGGTGATCGCAGCCACACTACTTACAGCAATTGTTAGCATTCAAGGAACTCATGCAAGACACAGGAATACTTAAGATCTGTCTTCCCTGAGGGACAGAATACATCTACACAGACAGCTCTTGTGTTAAGTACAGGTACCAGAAAACTTTCCCCTGATCCCTGATTGAATATCCCAATCTATGCCTAGATACCAGACTAGGTCCGTGGGGCTAGGGAAAGCACCACAGCTGGCCTGCAGCTGTCATAAATGGCTGTCCAGGTCAGAATTTGCAGAACACTGGACCACCACTGGCATGCACATTATTCTGGGCTGACCAGATCTCATGTCAATCATGTTCTATTTTGTATAAATAACTAAATATTCAGTTAAGAGTCTGACATCTACGTGGATCAGTCTGAAAGCGACTATCATGAACACTCATTCCTTAATATAACATTTAAACAGAGGGAAAACATGACCACTACTTCCTATCCACACTCCACAAATACTCAGTAGTACATCAATACACCCTTTGGGCAGGCAAATACAGCAGCCTCCTGGAAAGTCAGTGGAAAATGAAATTTACTTTGGTTTCTCATGTCCTGAAAATGAAACATGAGAATCCTCTGCACTATAAGCTCCTGAAAATGGGACGTTTTCTTCAACAAGAAAATAGAGATTGTCACTTCAGTATGGTAGCAAAACTCAAAGAGAATATAAGAACACATTAGGAGAAAACTGAATTCTTTTGATATCAAGTTTGATCTCACTACATTCCACTCCTCAGTTCAGCTACCATTCTGAAAACTCAATTGCACTTAACCTGTTCTTGAACTCCCCATGAAATTATGGCCAATTTATGGCAGCCACATCAAGTGACCTTAAAAAGAGCAAAGGACATGGAACATTCTGGGGTAACATTCTATTCCATGAATGGGAGCCAGTATGGGAGGAACACAAACTCGTAACTGGAAAAACAACTTCATGACACCATGGACTCTACAGCCAAAAATCAGAGTACAAAAGCTCATGCCAGAAGTACAACAGAGTAATGTGGTTAGATTACAGCTGCAAGAGCACAAACAGGGATATTCCAAGAACTATTTAAGCTCACAAACCAAGCCTCTGTCTCTCTGTATACTTTGAAGTAATAAAAAAACCAAAACCAAACCAAAACCACAACAACAACAAATAAATAAAAAACACACACACACAAAACCTCCAAAAAACTTATTGTGACAAATGCAAATAGCTTTCTAAGTTATTGACTGCCTATCATTTGAAAAAGTCTGTGATATAGTCAATAAAGTTAACTTTTAAAGAAGGAAAAAAACCCCAACACTCTCTTGCTCTTTGGGATGTGTCAGTGCCAAGAATTCTTATTATTTCTTTGCTTTTCCTTTTGTTTTTTTCTAGCATCTTTCTTGACAGATTGTACTTCTGCAAAAACCATTCAAAAAAACCCCTGAATTGACAATATGTTACTTTACTATGGAGATGGTCAAGAAAACACTCTTAAAGTCATAACCACAGGAGGGAAAACTTCCACTCCCATCCTGAGCTTTTCAGCAGAAGGACTGGGAAGATTGGTGCAACTAAGCTGAGAGTGTTATGACACAAAGGACCTTGGGTTCAAAAGGAACCATCTGGTTCATTCAGTCCACTGGAACTGCAAGAGAGATTTAGTCCTGAAAGGTCAACACTGCATCCATATGTACAAACTGGAACACTTCCAACACGCTGTAACACTGAAAACCTTTTTAAATATTAGAAGTTACTTCAAAAATGTAATGATAGAGTGCCAAAGGAAATAACACACACAGCACTGTGCACAAGCAAGTAGGCCAATGGCCTATATTTCTGAAGTGACCTTTTAAGTATTTAACACTTAATTCAGAATTCTAAATAAGACTAAGACCTATTTTAAACAATTATGCTTCAATTATATAAGACAATGGTGACAAAATGAAAACTTAGATCTGATCCAATAACTATCACTAGGTCTGCTATAGTGGAGGAGGTGATAAATATCCACTTTCAGCTTTGAACTTCTTGTCTTTCCTCTGTGTTAAATCTACGTTATAAAAATAATCCCAGTTTTCATTTTCTCTGTTCTGCCTACAGCCACCCCACCTCTGTGCTTCCCATCTGTCCACTGCTTTCTTGCTGTTCTTCAACTAAATAACTCCCTGAAGATCTATCTTGGCTCTGTTTGCCAGTTTAACTTGGCCAAGCCCACCACCACAGCAGGCTGGAAGGCTGCAGGTGATCCAGCCACCGGGTTTCCACTGGTCAGTCAGAAAGTCTTGCTGCAGCTTTCTTAACTTAATGTCTCTCCCATTTCAGATTACAGGCTTCAGGTACACCTTTTTGGAGCATCAATGAGTATTTATTTCTAACCAATTCAGTATTTACTATTGTAAAATAAAAAAAAAAATCCAGTACATACTTCAAATACCAATTTGAAGGAAGAATCTCCCTTACTTTCCAATCTTGCGCTCTTCAATATGTGATTCTTTTAATGCTCCACTATCCCATCCCTAAGGCCTAAGGGCATCTCCATGTTCAGCACCTCTATCCATGCTTACAAAGATACAAATAAACAACCATTATGATAGAAGGTAGTTTCAATACAACACTGAAAGGAAAACATTTAAGTCTGACTATAGCTATCTGTGCAATTTGTCAGTTACAAACTGAGCAGTAAATGAGTGTACTATTGCAATCATTAATGTTTCATTTTCCGTACCACATCTTCAATGAAACTACAACTACTTAAGATATTTTATATTCCCAAATATGTATATTATGTAATGAAAGTCAGTTTCTATATGTATTCTTTCAACTGACAAATTCAGTTCTAAACGGTAAATTATCAAATTCCTTTGAGCAAAGGCCAAACTGAATTAGTCCAAGGTAACATAAACACAAAGATATCCCAGTCATTATGTCTACCTAATACATAGCAAACCTGGGAAAAATGGGACAAGAGTGAAAAGGCTGATAAAGTTGTTTCCTTGAAAGATGTTGCAACACTTTGTATTAAAGCATGTGTTGCTTGAAATGCAAACATGAATCTGGAGGTAGCCATCATTGTGTCTGCTTCATGGTACTGAATACACCCAAAAAGGCACGTCATCAAGTATATTCTGTTATCCCGAGACATAGTTCATCTTAGGCTATTATGATGACTAAACCGTCATACCCATATTAATTTACCCTTACTAAAGGAGAACTTTCTCTTAATTTGCAACATAACTTTTTGCTGCAACTAAAACCATTATTGCTTCAGAGTCATCAGGAACAGGAAAACCCATAGTTTATCCTTGTCACAATTTCTTTTAAACACAGTGGCAGAAACAGTTGCTCCCTAACCCTATATTTTGTGCCATTGATGATTCTTGACTAAATAACTAATTGCACCTGACCCCTACTGAATTGCATCATCTTTCTGATCAGACGATTTCAAACTCTAACACTGACACCAAACACAAACACAGCCAGAGTCCTCTACCTAGTCACTTTGTGGTCTACCAAATTTACAAATCATATTGTACTTTTCATAATGTAAACCATAAATGTATATAAAACAACTGGTCTGAGATCCGTGCAAAACCCCACTAATCATGACCCATGCATTAGGGTTCTTCCAATACCACTGTGCAGCTTTTCAGTGCCTGGCACACAGTAATTTTGTTTAGATCCTGAATGCCTCTCCTTGTCATCAATGAGAAACACTGCTCACATCAAGACATGGCCTTTTTCTTCCTTACTCATAATACTCTATCTTTTTGCACATAAACAAGAGGTGCATTCAAGACCATTCAGTACCTTAAAATCCATGTTCCCTGCTACACATCCATATGGAGTGCAGGGGCTGAAGTTCTGCAGGTGCTAAGTTCTCCAGAATGGCAATTAAAAAGAAAATTTTAAAAAAAATCCACCTATTGAATAGAGGTAGCCTACAGAAATTATAAGCACAGATGACATCTCCAACCTTTCATCATGAACATGGGTATCAAACACCTGGGTATTCCAAAATTTACTGCATGCACCTAGAACGCGATTGCTCTTTACATTGAGAAGAGTTAGAAAACATACTGGACTGACATTTGAAAACTTTAACTACCAAAGGAAGAAGAGTTGAGCTTTGCTTCAAAAGGTTACTGATTTGAACATTTCTTTAAGAGATGAAATACTTAGATCCAGTGTCGTTTGCAACTTAAGAGGATTGAAACCTACAATCCTTAAATTCAAAATGAGTATCCCAACCACAAGTCTAGGGAACTGCCTAGTTGAACCAATTTTTAAACCTTTCCTTGAAGCTCCGTATATGGGAAGAATGGCTGAGGTCACTTGGTTTGCTCAGCCAAGAAAATAGACTGATATGGGAGACCTCATTGTGGTCTACAGCTTTCTCAAGGGGAAGCAAAGGGGCAGAGGTAAATCTCTTCTCTCTCGTGACCAGCAATAGGAAACAACACAAAACTGTGTCAGGGGAGGTTCAGGTTTGATATTAGGAAATGGTTCTTCACCCAGAGGATGGTCAAGTCCTGGAACAGGTTCCCCCAGGGAACTGGTCACATCACCAGGTCTTCCAGAGTTCAAGAAGCATATGGAAAACACTCTCAATTGTAGAGTCACTGGGTTCTACTTCCTATGCTTTGAAAGTTCTAATACAGTTTTTAAAAAAATTTGGAAGAGTGCATGAAGCACTGTCTTGCATCTAGTTAAAAAATAACTGCAGTCTTCTGAAATTCATAGAGCACTTCTTCCTCTGACTACTAGTTGTACTTCCAGCAAGATGTAAACACCCAAAGGGAATAACTGATACGCCTAAAAACTTAAGGGACTAAATCACCCTAGAATACCAAAGGTACTCACACATACTCAGTTGGCAGACATTGAAACAGTATAAAAAAAGAGACAATGTATGCCATTTTAATGCCCCGAAAAGTTCATCCTCCAAGAAGTACCTTAATCTCAATAAGTCAAGACCATTACCAAATATTCTATTTGTTCATACTCTGCAGCTATGCTGTGAGAGAACACCTAATTTTCTTTTAAACAATGAATCCACCTGTTAAATTTTTTCATACTATATAAATATTAATAGCCTTAAGACTCAAGATGGAAGGTGTGCTATAATTCTGATTACATAATTAGGATTCGAATCACACAGCCCCTTACAGCTACAGACAACATCTAATCAGTTAATCAAAGTTAAGCCTAAACACATAACTGGATATCAAAGTCATTAATCTTACCTGACAGACAGATGTATGTTAAATATTCACCCTGACCTCCAGTAGCTAGGAAAGGAATCTTTTTTTTTGTTCTTCTTTTCACTTGAACAGCTCCCAGCATCCTTTCATCATGTGGGGCAAAAATTTCTTTGCTGATTGCAGATTTGGCATTCATTGTAGATCACAGGTACAGCTGACTGCTGCTCTCTAAAAATAAAATCATAAGTATGAAACAACATTAGAAACTCTCACGTTACGTGAAAGTCCAGTTAACTTACAGGGACAATAAAAGCTCTGACCTTCAAATAAAGTTTTTTTATGATTCAAAGAATTTAGAAGATAGTTTCATATTCTTAGATGCAGAATTTTCAAAGTATTTAACAGTTTTCACTTAAGTTGTTGTCCACACTTGCTAAATTTGCTTAAACTAGCTTATTTTGGGCAGAAGTTGTTCACGCTAGCACTTCAGTACATTGCAAAATACTCTCAGAGAACCACCCTGTAACTTCATGTTGCATAAAAACTTCATTAATTCCCCCTCTGACAACTGAAGGGAAACTCAGATCTATGTCCCACATAGACGGGGAAAGCACAGCAAGGGCATAGGGAAGGAACACTGTGGTTGTGCTGGCAGACAAGAAGTCATGTTCACAGTACATACACAAACCTTCAGACTTGGTAAGACTGTTCCTTCAAGAACACTACTCTTGGTGACAGTACTTGATTGCACAGGTTTTGCACCTCTTGTGGCTTTAGCACCTCATCTCCTCAACTCCTCTGTAATTACAAACTGGGCAACTGCACACGAAACAGTGTCAGAGAAACTATCTGGGTTAAGGCAGACAAAAACAACACCTCTACTTTTGTGCTAAGTAATTTTGACCCAGGTCAGTTCCTCAATGTGTTTCATCTGAAAAGACCACAGTCAACTTAGGAGAAACATTTGGAGAAAAATAATAAATTATTGTAGACAACAGGGGAAAGAATGAAGGAAGCTGCTTATTCATGCATGTCCTGCAAGAGAAAGGTTGATTTGACCACAGCTTACAGAGGAGCCTAATTAAAGGAGAGAGAACTCAGAGAACATTAACAGGTTCTTTGTGTAGACAGCACCAGTTATAACTCCAATTAGTTCTGCACTGAAATCTTCTAATGTGTACACAGGCCCTACTCCTGGAAACTGCTGAATGGCAATTTTAATTGTTCAGATATAATGATGCTCCAATACATACATTAAATTCGACATTTTTGTATTATTAAGACTTTCAAGCAAACCTATCTTTTTGACATCCTTAGCATGAGTAAGATTATCTTCAGGTCGCAACTACTGAAGCCAGTAATTCTGCCTGTGAGATCATTTCATATTTGCCACAATTTAACTATTACAAAACATAAATAAACTACAGTCAAATTAGATTATGAAACCAGAACAGGCATGGATCTATTATTTTTAGTGTGCATACTACCAGCAAAGTAATTATCTTAACACTTCCAGTCTCAGTATTTTGTTGTCACTATTTATGATACTTCCTTATCTTAAAAAAATGAGGGGGAAAAAAGTAGAAGTGCTGTATTCATGGAGGTCTGAGAAAGCATGACTTAGTACAAACCAAATTCATTACCTCCTAATTTTGGGACACAAACAGAATCCTTTGTCAAATTAATCCGTAACAGTATACCTCAGGTAACCAACAGAGGTATTTAAATTCTGGTATGTTTTAGCACTAGGTCATTTTACACGCACCTTTACAAAAAACAACTGCATTTTAAAAAAAAGGACCCATTAAAAGAAAAATCCAGAACTATTTCAAGGGAAGAACGAATGCACAGCTCCTGACAAGATGTGATCTCATAACTCCTGATGTGTAAGTTACCTATCCTTTAACAACAAATATATCAACATGAACACAGAATCAAATGAATAAATTTACCTGCTAGCTATTTAGCAGTGCTTGTTTTCATATCCATTATACTACATTTCTGTCCTTTTCTGTGTTATTCAAATATTTGCAGTGTATCTTATACCAGCATGTAAGCTGTTAGCATGTTACAACAAGTTTTTGGTTGGAACTTTTATTTTTCTTAGAATTCAAGGCCACTGTCGATGACTATGGATTTAACCACACAGACCTGCTTCAGACTGAGCTAGACATCGATCATTTTTTCAAACATAACCTTCAATCTTGGACCTCTACATGGTTAAAGAATTTTCAATAAATACCATTTTGGGAAAACACACACAATGCCGTCAAGGTAAAAATATACTCAAGTGACATGCAACTGAAAGTGTTCTGCAACCCAGTTGTTGCAGAGATGTTTTCAGACATTTTCCTGATGTTCATGAACTGCAAAATAAAGTATGACTTCAAAGATATACTCATTGATATAAAGGCTTCCTGGATTAAGAGAGGATGTAAGTTTTCCTTGCCTACAGGATCAGAAAATGTAATTGATTTATAACTTTGAAACTTAAATATTGTTGACTGATTGCTTTTAATATGCTTCAAGGTTTACTTTAAGCATATTAAAAGCAATCAGTCTCACTGCATTTGATAAGAACATACTGAACAACAGGCAAGCCAAACTAGACAGTATCCAAATCCTGTTTCATAGATTTTCCAAATCACTTTACTTCATTTGTGCGCTGCACCTTGCAGCATACAACTAGAACAACAGCCACATATACAATAACTAAAATAAATGCAAAACCTAGCAGATTACATTAACATACCTCTCTCTATATACAGTCATCTCTATCTCTTAATGCAAGTGTTTTTTTGCACAATCAACATATAAATCCAACTTCTTTAAAGTCTAGCCCTACAATGTATCCGAGACAGATTAAAAACTCCTGTTTCAGTACAGACACAAAAGACATGACATAGAACAATCAAATATTGCAGTTTATTGCTACATGATGTTATTGACTTTGTGATTAAGCTGGTTTTATATACATCTACCAGAAGCTGTATACAGATACCAAACAGTGTCACTGGAACCTCCAACTAAAGCATGCACTCACTGCCTTGGAGGTTGTGATTCTTCTCCTCCCAGTACCTGGGTTTGCAATAGCTTCAGATGCCATATTCAAGCATTTAATACACTGTGTACTTGACATGACTGCCAAATCTTATGTGGAAACTAACACTAACACAAACAGTGGAAGCCTATTAATTCAAAGAAGAAAACAACTAACTGTGCCTGGCTGTGTAGACTCTTCTGAGACTGAGCTGTCAATATAGTTTGGATGAAGCTGTTTTTTAAAGGTCAAAAAATCAGCAGCTGAATTGAAATAAGCACCTTCTACCTATTTACTAGTGGATCCACACAAATAACCTTTGCTTAAATCAGTGAAACATTCCAATGTTGCTCTTTTTCATAAGTGGATTGTTTTACTAAAAAAAAAGTAAGGAGGACTTGCTCAAAGAACATGAATAAGTCTCAGTTTTTCACATTCCAACAAAAACTCTGTTCTCATTAAAAAAAATTAAAATGCTGGCTGTACATGTACAACTTCATGTAGTACGTGCAGTTTCCTTTACACAGTAATGTTTTTTTCTTGCCACACATTCCAGAATGAATTCAAACTATCAGCAGTTTCCACTCATGGCCCATATGAATTCACACATTGGAACACAAACTTTTTCCCCCACACTCAGACACAAAATGCCTTTCGATATTATCTACCTGGACTTATGCATGCTGTTTGGCACTGTCCTGCACAACATTCTTGTCTCTAAATTGGAGAGACATGGATTTGATGGAAGGACCACTTGGTGGATAAAGAACTGGCTGGATTGTCGTATGCAGAGTTGTGGTCAGTGGCTCATTGTCCATGTGGAGGCCAGTGACAAGTGGACTCCCTCATGGGGCAGTGCTGGGGCCGATACTGTTCAACATCTTTGTCGGCAACATGGACAGTGGGATTGAGCGCACTCTCAGCAAGTTCACTGATGGCATCAAGCTATGTGGGGCAGTCGACATGCT
>NW_008669583.1:0-1572 GCF_000695815.1 Acanthisitta chloris
CCTCCAACCCTGATGGTTCTGTGATTTAAAAAGAAATACCCACACAGCTCTAGGCCAGACCATGCTTGCAGAAATAAAGGCAGAAGTCACTACATGTCTCTACTGAGCATATGCAACATATATTTTTTCAGACCTTTGTGACCTGGAAATAGAAAAACATACATTTCATGCCAAACTGCAGTTGTTTCCTCCTGAACATGGTGACATTGCAACCTTTACATGTCTTTTAACATGAAAACCCACTTTGTCTCAGTGTTATTCTGCAGGGCCTGATCTCCCACAGCTGACACGAGCAGCAACAGACTTCCCTGTGCCCAAAGCACCTGACTGAATCAAACTGAAATCAGAGGAAGGAACACTTCAGACCATCTGTTCAAAGCTGTAAACAACTGAAACCAAGGTATTTTTCTGGCCAGAGCTATCAACCATATCTACAATAATTAGGCTTAGTTATGCTTCTTTAAACCATGTTCCTTTTTAACCCCATACAAATCCATTTGTTATCCAGAGCTCCAAATGCACTGGAAAAGGCAAAACAAACACAAAAATCCTCTTTCTGCAAAGATGAGCAGGAAGAAAATAGACTTCCAGAGTTAGAAATGAGGGTACAGCTCACAGTGAAGAACAGCCAGAGCTGCTCCAGCTTACAGAAATGGCTCTCACTCAGGTGGCATGTGGGTTTGTTGCCACCCTTGGCAGCAAATTACTTCCATCCCCCATCCATAGCTCTTTGACATGAGTATCCATGGCTTTAGCACAGTTTCAGAGGAGTTAGCAGCACATAGTCTGCAAACCCTCCTAAGGGCAGGTTATAAAAAAAAAACCCAACAAAACAGGTTGGATTTTTAATCTGCATTTTTGACATTTTTGACATATCTGTGGCTTTTGCTGCCTGACAGGTGACCTGCAGAGTATCTCCCTTTAAATGCTTCTGTGACTATCCACCCAGCAGCATCACCCTAGCAGGCAGCAAATGTCCAACCCCACTTCCATCTGAGAAAATCTGCCAGGGTGAGGATGATTCCCTAATTAGCCACATCTTCTGTGTATCACCATTAGATAACACAGGGAAATGTGTTCACGGCTTGCTGCTTCATCAAGCTGCTGTGGTGATTCATTCCACATCAACTAGCACTGTGAGAGCAGAAAAGCCCAGGCTGACAGCAGGGAAATTTCATACTGCCTCTCTTCAACCCTGCTCCTTCCCAATGCAATATGCTATTGCCTCTTCTTCTGAAGAATTGCCTCTTCCATGTGGTTTCATGGGGCCTGTCTTCCTCTGCAAGCACATTCCCTAAAGAGGTGAACCACTGCTCAAATGTGTCATGCACTTGATCATGGAATCATAGAATTTTATGGGTTGGAATGGGCCTTACCCAGGGCAGGGACATCTCCCACCACACCAGGTTGCTCAAGGCTTCATCCAACCTGGCTGTGAACACTGCCAGGGTTGGGGCAGCCACAGCCTCCCTGGGCAACCTGTGCTAGTGTCTCACCACCCTCACATAATTACTACTCTCCCAGGAGCCATTCCTAAGGATTAATGAACTGTTGGAGCAAATACAGAGGAGG
>NW_008669584.1:0-21396 GCF_000695815.1 Acanthisitta chloris
TACTCCAGCTCAAACCAGCACAGGGTGACTTGGAGATAAAAGCACATTTCTAATCCAAACAGGTATACAAATATAGACTCAGCCTACATTTCCCTTTTCCCAGCTGCCTTATGAGGAAGAGGAGCTGGCTCAGAGAAGTGATCCTTCCTAAATCAGAAAGATTGGTGTAAGCAACAGGAGAAATGGAGAATAGGGACATTTTTTCCCTTTGTGTTTTTGAGATATTTATGAGAAGGCAAAAAGCTCTTTGTATCAACGCATAATTTCAACTGGTTCTCGCATAATTTCTGTAGGTGCTTCTGGATGTTAGTTATCTGGTTTAATTTGGATTGAGAGATTGGGTGATTTGTTTTTGTTCTCTGACTAAATGGACTTGAAGTTTAGATCCATGTTTCTTGCACTGATAGTCTTGCTATGAATTTAAGCTGGCTTCCCATAAACACTTTTAAATAATTGATATATTTTCCTAGGGAAATAGCCAACTGGTATTTCTTAAAATATTTGCAAACCCCAAATTTATATTAAGATTTGAATTTGAATTGACATTTCCCCACACAATGTTTGTCTGTCTCCATTGTGTTTACAGGCCGAGGTTATGTTTTTGGCAAGTTGACATTTAATATTTTTTCTATAGCTCACTCCAAAAGGAACAAAAATTGCCTCAGATTGCAAATTCAAATGAAGTTTTTCCAAGTGCCTGTATTAAAAGTTCCCCTTTGCCATCTGAAAATGAGCTATGATCTTTTTACTATCACTAAGCACTTGTGATAACAAAGCTAGTAAACATTTTTCATTAAGTTAAACTCATCAATCCCATGTTATCACTAAACGGAGTTTAGAAGCAAGAAAAAGGAGAGCCAAGAGACACCCTGCAATGTATTTGTCCCAAAGGAATGTGAAAAAAAACGTACTGATGTTTCTTCTTGCCTTCTAAGAGAACATGAAAAGAAAATAACTTTTTAAACTAAACCAAACAGGACAAAAATGGTGACTACAATAACTAGCAAACTAGCTTCAGAACCACTTAAAATCTGAACTCCCCCTGGCACAAAGGAATTCTGCTTCTCCACAGTCCCTTACTTAAAACTGTAGGGAGGGAAAAGAAAAAAACCAAAAAAGGAGAAAATAAAAAGACAAGGAAAAGCCTTTCAGGTCAGCTGGTCCATCCCTTGCTGATCCAGACATGCTGCTGACAGTATTTTCCCATCCATGAGTGCTTTGTCCAGGCTACTTTAACTCCATCACTAGGGCTTCCATCCGCTCTCCGGAGAGATCATTCCATTTATTTGTTATGAGTTGTCTGTATGGATTTTTTTTTTAAGTTTTATTTTTATTTTCATTGACAAACCAAGCAATAAAGCTTGGGTTGCCCGGCCCAAACTTCTCCACAGTGCAGGTTGAGGTTTTTTTTTCCTTTTCTGAGAATGGGAAAAAGCTTTCAAAGTAGAATCACCTCCCCCTTGCTGCTCACCATCACGAAACCCTGACTACAGAAGCATCTCATTCATCCCCCAAAGTGTAATCTCTTGAGAGCTCAGAAATACTCCATAACCTGAAAACACTCTTTGTTTTGAAGGATAAGAAATAATGGACTATTTCCACAGTAGGTAAAAAGTAGGATTTTGTGTTGAATTAGTGTCAGCTTTTACTAGAACATGAGGTTTCATATGTATTTCTGAGCTAGACATGTGTTATGATCCTGCATGTGTTCTCTGCCATGTTAGCTCTATTACTAAAGAGAGTCTGCCTGTCTCGGGGTCCACTTTCCAGTATCAGACAGGTTTGAGCCTGATTCTGATTTGGTTTACACCACTGCTCTATATCAGACAGTTGCTATCAGCAGGATGATTGATGCCAGCGTGAAGCAAAGGTGGGTGAGACTGACCTCACGCACTTTGCATTTCAGGGAGGAATCAAATTTTGCTTCCCAACTTTCACCTTTGGTAATAGGCAAGCAGTATCTAGCTTTGCAAAGGAAAACAGTTGGAGGAAGGCTATATGGGGGCAAAATGCAGTTAGGCTGTATTCTGCCTGTGAATTTGCAGGCTGCTGTGCTAGGCATCCAGCTCTTTGTACTAACAGGAGTGCTAATATGATGTATTAAATGTCACACCAGCATCGCTGGGTATGCATATCTCTCCTGTTGTACTGCCTGTTTATGCTTATTCAGCTCTTTGAATAATTTAACACATTTCATACTCCAAATTACCCACAACAGTTTGACGGGGCTGCTGGCAGTTTACTTGAAACACTCAGTGTTAGGTCAAAGTAGGGCCCAAGCATCTGCTAAATAGAAGGACATTTCATACTTAGCAAAGCATAATTAGACATTCCTGCACACTTTTCTTTTAAAAAATAGGTAAATCAATGCTAATACCAGGGATACCATAGAAATAAAGGGCTGTACTCAACACTGCTTTGTATAGCCCAACACCAAGAATGACTTGGACTGAAGAAGAATAATTATGGAGGACAGTAGTTATTGAGGACAGATTTGACCAGAGAGGTGGTGCAGTCACCATCCCTGGAGGTGTTTAAGAGGCACCTGGATCTGGCACTGGGTGATATGGTTTAGTGGTTGAGGGGTTACAATTGTAGTGCTAGGTTGACAGTTGGAGTCAATGATCTTATAGGTCTCTTCCAACTTTGGTGATTCAACAATTCTAAGAAGATAACACAGCTGTATTGGCATGTCACTCATGCAGTTTCAGAAGAGAGGTACTGATTGCTTTGGTGCAGTTAGGCTGGAATTAGGGATTTGGGGAGCTTCACTGACAGCAGTGCAATATTCTTCATGCATTTGTCTGAGATTTGTCTTAGAACAACAATCCACTGTCTGGGTAATGAACCTGGAGTACATGAACTGAGCACATGGTGCCCTGCACTCATCTGTCCCCTGCACTGCTGGAACCAGAGTCATGGAAGGTGCCCATCTCAGCTGTACAGAGAATTCTCTTAGGCTTCACCTTTCTTTATCATTAATTAGCTCAGACCATTGCCCTGAGAACATTTCTGCTGGGTGGGTGTAGAAAACAAGTGGGAATAAAGAACATGGGGCATGGTACTTGGCAGGACATCTGGGGCTGGGAATCCTGCTCAGGATTAATGCAAGTGGTGACCCATAAGGTGCTGCTGTTGCATGGATTAAATTAGGAAGGGGACAGAGCTGAGAGACACAAAGTACCTGGTGCTTTGTAGATGTACCTATCTGGGATTGGAATGTGTTTAATCACTAGGACTGTCACCTCTTTGTATTTTTATTGTAAGAAAGATGCAAAATGAGCATTGCTTTCTGAGCAGTGCCTGTTTGTCTCCCATCTCAGAGGGGTGAGGTGTCCACATTGAGACACAGGTAGTCCAGCACTAGATGAGTGGACTTAGTGTGGTGCTGCTCAAAATAATTTTGGGGTGTATGTGGAAGGAGGTTTGAAACTACTGGATGCATGTGGCTCTGAGCCACTCCTGATGGAGCAGGCTGAGGGGAAGATTGATCTCCCCCAGGGCCACCCAACCCTCTATCAGCACTTCTCCACACTCCCCTGCTCAGACAGAAACCAGAGATGGGGCAGGGTAGCAAAAAAAATGAGTGTTTTCAATTAAGACTTAAAAATCTCAGCTCTCACAGTGCATCAGGTGGGAGGAATCTCTCCCCAGTCCAGCAGCTCACCCAGGGCCTTGCAAAGTGATGATGCAGGGCACAGTCAGGGAGATATTTGCAAAGTGACAGCAGGACTCTGATTGAGTGAACCTCCCAGGTCCGAAGCACCATGCTGCTCGGGAGGATATGCTGAAAATCTTTCTCAGGGATTTGCACATCCTTACAACAACTGTGGGTCTGTAATGAAATGTTTGCTTATCATCCATTTAACCCGCTTCGAAGCAGGTTGAGCCTGCATGGTAACCTCAGGTCAAAACTATTTTGGATAGCTGAAACTCATGATAAACACATGCTTTTGAAGGTTAGAAAGCCATCGGTGGGAGACATCAGATTCGCTTCTTTATTAGAAGGGAAGAAAATCCAGGAGTGTTCAGAGCAGCAAGTTTTGTATAAAACATGAAAAGCAGATGGGGGGAGGTGGCAGAAGGAAGGAGGAATTTTTTTGATACCAAACAACATTGCTTCTGCAGCAAATCCTTTTTTCCTTGTAATTTAAGATTGTGCTTGAAATAAGGAGACAGCTGCACCCGGGGGGAGCAGAGGGCAGCCTGTCCTTTTGGGTGCTTGATTGGCTCTTTCGTGTATACCTGATAATTACTGGAGCTGGTAGGAATCTAGTTGTGCTACTTGAACATGCACTGAGCAGCATCATATTCACAGCAGCCCTGTTTGGTCTGAGATCTCCAGAAGTGGGAAAGAAGATTGTCACAGAGTACAAGTCTCTATTGATAACAAGTTATGGCTTTACCTAAACTTCACTCTGACTGGACCTGCTAAAGGTCTGTGCCCACCATAAGGTTTTCAGCTGTATTAAGCAAGTTAGATTAAGGTTTTTTGTTTAGAAAAATACACCTTTATTTCTCAGCTCCACATAGAATCCTGCTACTCCCTCTGCAATATGAAAGGACAGTCTCATGGACATCACTTTTAACATCATCATCAGAGCCCTGGATTGATGAGTGAGATGAGGGGAGATGGGGGGAATTTCTTCACACATGCCTGCTCTGAGCCACAGTTGACTGCCTGAGCATTGCCCAGGGAAACCAGAAACACTTTCATTGCTTTTTAAGACAAATCTTCATCGATGTGTGCATGTGTGCCTGTATACATACACAGATGCGAAAGTTAAAGTTTCATCCCTCAGAATCACAATCCTTTGAAGCCACCTGTCTCTGAACAGTTTTCTGTGTATCAAGCAGAGCACTGTGCTGTAATTTTTCCCTTTGTCCCCAGTGCCAGCTCTATAATTCCCAACCCAACAAACATTGCACCCTTGCAGAACTTCTGCCTCAGTTCAACAATCCTGTCGTACCAGGTTTTCTGCCAGAGCAGCTGGCTACAGGAGTGATCAGCAAAGCAATGGCAAAGGAAGATTCCTCCACTGGGAGGACTCTGCATTTCCTCTCTTCCCAGGACCTCCACACTAAGTGGGTTCAGTTTCCAAGTGAAAAGATCCTGTTTTTTCTCTTTTCCCCTAATGGTCAGAGATGGCAAACTCCCTCTGAGATCTGTGCATTCAGCTTTGTTCTTTCTCCCTCCCCTGCTGTCGCCAGTAATTAAAACTGAGCGAAAAAACTGAACATGCTATTTTTTGAATAGATATTTGAAATTTAAAGTGGAAAAAAAAAAGTTGTGAAACTTGTCAGATCAATGATTTGACACATATTATTTAGCTGGCTCTAAATATTCTGGAGTGAGAACTTAGTTAACAACTTGTTAACAAAGCATAATTCGGAATAAAACCCAGCTCTCTCTTTGCTAGCTGCATTTGCAATATGGAGCTGGTTCTAATAACTCTGTCTCTTAAATACCAATGTATTTCTACTGCAGTGTCATAGAATTATTGCTACTGTGGTGGCAAAAGTAGGATGGAAACAAAATGCAGATGTAATGTCCACCAAAACTTGGTCAAGGTACTGCTGAACACCTTGATGTGAGTAACTTGCCTGAGTCATACACAGGACATTACTTTTGGGGAACTCAAGCCTGTCAGCGTATGAAAAATGGGTTAATCCTTCAAATTAAGCACTTGAGAATGAATGACATAGGAAGAGCATTTTCTTCGAGGAGAAAAAAGATGAGGTAATTTTTCTCATGGCTGTGTTGCAGTTTGCTATCTCTGGCCATGTTAATGTGTCTCACTCTATCTTTGGGCTTCTTTTAAAGACTACTTTTTAATGAAGGATCCACAGGCCTGCTTTCCCTGAAGTGCATCCCTTACACCCTCACACCTGTAAGCAATGGATTTTTCCACATGAAATGAAAGGGCAAACACATCCTGCTACCAATTTTGACTCTGTGGAGTGATGTAGCATATAATCTCCATTACTTTTCCTGTGATTTGTTAGTAACTGTTGCTAGGTAATGCCTTTTCCACTAAGCATCAGTGAGCTAATGTGAGGGCTTTGAGAATGTTTCATTATATAATTAAGCCTTTGGTGGTGCTAATTTCTACTTTACAAAAGTCTCATTTCTTTTTCATGTGGGAAAAAAGTTCTTATGGGGACACACGTGGGGACATGAAAAGCACCCTTGAAGCCAGCATAATTTCTTGGTAATGTAGCTGATTTCTGCTTTCTTTTATTATTTGTTATACACAGCTATCAGCCACCCATCACAATAGCATTTAGCTAGACTCTATGTTTCTTAGATGGAAAACATGACAAATACATGGAACACATGACCCATTGGAAGTATCACTAGATCCCAAATATCTCTCTGGACTCCATAATCCATTAAACAAATGTGGTGCCTTTGTTCTGACATCTGGACACTTAGTCTAACCATGACCTTTGCTTCCCAGGGACAGAACTGAGATGCAGAAGAGCTTCTTCAAGAGGCTGTGATTGGTTAGGCTGAATACAAGAGTGGAGATTTTCCCCAACATATTCAGATGTGAGCCTCAAGGTACTGTGAGTTTTGTTTAAGGGGTGAGATGAAGGAAGGGGTGGAGGACATGTGGGTGAGAAGATATAAACACGAAATAAAAACAAACCACAGAATATAATGTTACGAGTTTCATTTTATCAGGCTTCACACTAAATATCAAGATCAGTAACTTCCACTGGAGAGAGAACACTTGGGCATCACAATATGCAGGACTGTGATGCATAAAGCAACCCTGATGCAAATTTGCTTAGCATCAAGGATGCCTAGCAAATAAAAGAAAAAAAAAAGGCAAGAAGAAAATTTTACAAGGCAGCTTTGATCGGCCCTGGCGCTGCGTGTGAAAGTCTAGCTCAGTTCTAAGCCTGCCAGGGTAAGTGAAAGAAGAGCCTTTGTAATTTTTGTCTTACAATTATGTCACTCATTCCTGTAGCCTTCATTCTTCCCGTGCAATTTGTAAGAGACGACAAGTCATTCAAAGCACCTCTGTTTACAGAGAGTCTCAGTAATAGAACACCACGGTTGGGCAGATTCCATGAACTGCAGACCCTGTGTTGACAGATGGGGTCTGTGACTGATTGTTTGATGGGCGCTGTGGGTGAGGCTGTAGGGGAAGAGCTGGAGAAGAACAGGGCGCTGGGTTTTTTGAGCTCCGAGGTCATGTCGGTTACCAGTGAGAACAGCTTTCAGTGTTTTTCTATTGCATTGTTATCTTGGTGCTGGTGATGAAGTTTTAATTGGAGAAGGGCAAGGAGGATTCTGCTCTCCTCCCACACAGCTCTACAGATGATGCTGCTACCAGCAACCAGCAACTTGGGGCAGGATTTCAGGAGCTGCTTGCTTTCCACCAGGCACGAGCCAGCGGAAAGGGAAGACGAATGAGGCAGTGATCGCCACATTGTGGGGGTGTCTCTTGTAGATGACACTGATCTGGTGAGCAAAGCCAAAATTATATGTCTGAAGGTACAAATGCCTTGCACAGAATGGGTGTAGCATAGACAGCAGTACAAGTGCCCCCATGCACTGATAATACAGCTTAACTCAGTTCAGTCCATTTTTATGGCTTCGTAAGGTTTAGGACTCTCTGCTGGAGCCATCTACTATCAGGCTGGTGATAAAATGCAATGGATTTCTATACTGTAATTAAAGAAATCCTACAAAAAACACCCCACAGGATAACATAGCCAAACTTCTGTGGTCTATTGCCTGAAAGCCACTCAATAACAATTAGCAAGTATCAGTTATCTTCTTGCTGTACAGGCTTCATGATACTATTGCAAAGCATAGTTTGGGTATTGGAACTCTAACAATTATTTATTAGGTGCCTCAAAGCATTCAGGATCCTGGTCATAGGATCCCTTGTGTTTGAGGGCTGTAAAAACAAAGAACAAGAGAGGAGTCCCCAACTAACACGCTCACAAAGTAACTACAAGGCAATTGGCAACAGATGAATACTGACAGAGGCAGAGTAGTATGCTGGGAATGATTATAGCAGAACTGTCAGCATGAAAGGCAGTGCTCACAAAATACCTTTAATCTAGCCACCGGTGATTATTCTTTTTCTGGGCAATCAGCTCTTCCCCCCACAATATCTTGCAGGATGTAGCAGGATGCATCCAAAGGTGCTGTGTTCTTGCAGGAGACCAGCCTCCTTTCTTGTCTCCATCAGGTGAGAGACAGATTTTTGAACCTGTTAAAAGTCAGATCGAAGCAAGGGACAGATCCCTAGGATCCTGGCCCGGGGTTTCTCATCCTGAAGCAGAAGAAAACGCTGTCATTCAGAACAGCAAGTTCCTGTTCACAGTTATTTGTCATGTTAATTACTACACACAAATTTCTCCTTCATCTCAATTGTGCAGGTCAAAGCGGAGAAGTTTAGCACTTCAGAACATCAAACTTTGCTTTCATCTGAGTGCAGGACATGATTTTGAAATTCCTTTTGATCAATTAGAAAAAAAAGAAAGGAAGGCAATTTGAAAGTTTGCTATTGACTGGGGTTGTAATTTCTTTGTTAAAATCAGGGGGGAAAAGGAGTCTTTCTAGTCATTAGTCATTGGCTGGGTGTGTCCATAAACTCACATCCTCACCAGAGCAGGTAACCTGTGAGAAGGAGCCATGAACAAATATTGACAGTCACTTCCCTCCGTAGCCATGCAGGATCCTCATCACATCATTCCCACTTCATTAATTTCAATCTGAGCTGTTAGCTCTATTAGATCCCTGTGTACTGTGCTATAGGAAATACCTCTGGCTCAAACCCCAACATTTTTCACAGGATGTGGATGCATATCATGACTGTAATTTACTGCACAGTGTACCTACGCGCTCCCACATTAGCTGTAATCTCTGTCGTGCTCACGCCAACATTCCAGCTGTATTTGGCATTTCACAAATGCAGTATTTATCACCGAAGTTCATACAAAGTTGCAAACCCTAACGAGGCTTATCAGGTTTTACAAACCATCTCTGTCCACTGGAGTGTGACATGCTGAGTATAATTCCACTCACTGTGCAGTCATCGGATGTGAAGAGGGAAGGGGGGGCTTCAAAGCAACATTTCGTATCGCTTTAAATGAATCATGAAATCAAATGTCTGTATAGCCCTTAAGTTCCTGCAGGTGAGATGTAACCTGCAAGCTGGGCACTTAGAGCAGTCTTTCAGTCAAATAAAATCTTTTCATCGTTACTGATGTGGCAATTATGCCCTGGAAAAGAGTGGTGCAGTGGCTGTGTGAGGGGAGAAGGACTCAAAGCTCAGTCCCAGCAGTCACACAGAGTGGCTGGGGACAGATCAGGTCAGTCAACCTCAGTTCACCTACTGTCAAGACAGAAATCATCAGAGTCGCTGAATTTATTTCAGACACACACAGAAACCATAGTTAAATATGTAAGTTACAAATTTTTCCCTCTGAAATTTCAAAAAATTGTGGTATTGGTATGAAGAACTTCATAACCTACTTTGCTGCTGGTCCAGCCCTATATCTAGGGCAAGAGCAGACACTACAAAGCTTGAAAAGGGAGATGCAGTGTCTGTATTTTTGTGTGTCTACATACCCCTGGGTATGTAACACCCCACCACTACCCCTTTCCTGCTCATCAGGCACAAGTGTGACACACCGATGTGGGTGGAATTTGATTGAGAAATGAGCTACTGTTTGTATTGTCATCACAGAGCTCTCTAAAAGCATGAAGTCAGGCTGAAAAAATCAGGATGTTAAAAATGAACACTATTTTTTTCCTTTTCTGCTGTGTTTTTTGTTTCTTCAGTCTGCATTCACGTCACTTGTGTAAGGTGGTGTTGGGATATTCTTTTATAACAAGACCTTACAAATGCTTATTCTCTCTTTCATTTAATTCCATGATATCAAGAGTCAGGCTGATAAGTTTAATGTCTTGAGGTAATTCCTTAATTATTGTGTAGGCTTTCATAGTCCCATTGACTTCAGCTGAGATGTTACAATACACACCAACTGACAATGTGTCCCCTAATATTTGGAATTTAAAAGAATAAGACCAGGCAAACTTTGTGTTCCTTGGCAGGGAAACATTTGTAATGCCTGCAGAACAGGATGGGTGATCTTACAGAGTTATGGAATGAAAAGTGATCCATTAATTGCATTTAAAATTTCCAGTGCTTATGTAGTTCTGTGTTTGCCAATGCAATTGTAAATGCATTCCCTTGCTAGGAAGTGCTTCAGAGACATCAGTGTGTCCATTTAATCCACTGTACTGTTTGCACCTATAGACCATGGTAAATTTTTCCATTGCTTTTTTTTCCTCCACAGGATCCCTTTTACTGAGTTTTTTTTGCAGCTACTGAGTTCCAAGTGCTTCTGACTTGGAGCACAGAAGCAAGTTCTCTGCCTGCCTCCGTGACTGACTCATGCTCTAACCTCGGTCAGGTCACTTAGATGGTGTTGTTGTTCTCTATTTCTTAGTCTTTAAAATGCATATTTTGTTCTCCTCACAATTCTGACATTGTAACATCTCTCTGGATCTAGCAACAGTCTGTATCATTTTAGATATACATTATCTTGTACAAAAATACCCACCCACACCTCATACCCTGAAAAATTCACAGTAGCCAAAACTCCAAATTTAGATTGAAAAACGTGGAGCTGCACAGACAAGAGGATATTTTTCCAAATGTGAGTTGATAGCCTTTTTGTCTCTAAATAGCTTAG
This sequence comes from Acanthisitta chloris, assembly GCF_000695815.1. Taxonomy (NCBI): domain Eukaryota; kingdom Metazoa; phylum Chordata; class Aves; order Passeriformes; family Acanthisittidae; genus Acanthisitta; species Acanthisitta chloris. The sequence continues at coordinate 10,729 of NW_008669584.1, forward strand.
GGTATCAGAAAATTTTAGTCCTTATGTTTACAACTCAGGCTCCTACTGGGAGCTCCTGGACATGCTGGACCACCTAGCAGGCAGAACTGGGACTTGTACTTCAGTGATGTTTTTGCTTTGCCAAGGGTGAGGATGGTTTTGCTGCGGATGTCAGATAGTTGCAGACTGATGCCCTGTCCCTCAGTTCTCTCTCATCCCCTACATCCTTCCTGCCCTCTCCCCACAGCTGGTTTTTGCATTACTTCTGCGTTGTCTCCTTGCTGCCTCCAGCAACTGAGGAAGAGGTGGAAGCAAGAACAGACAAAACAAGTCTTCCTACTGCATTTTAGCCTGGCTATGCAAACATTTGTAGCAGCTAAAAACAGCAGTCACAAGGAGATTCCTTCTCTGGACCTGTAATCCTGCACTGGAAAGACCTCTGTTCAAATGCAGTCGTCAGTGGATCCTTCTGCCATACTGTTAATCCCCCTCTCCTTTCACATCTCACACCTGCCAAAGCAGGTTTACACCAAAATTATCCAATTCCATCTTCTTTTTCCCCCTTAAACATTTTTGAGGGACCTGCAGGGAGAGAAGCAGTTGACAAAAAAATAAATAAAATCAAGTTTTACTGCATTTTGGGAGGAAATGAACTTGTGTATTTTGAAGCATTCCCACAAGGCTCAGATTTTAGAGCTTGATGAATCACTCACTGAAGATGTCTGTTTTTTCTCCTCTGACTGCACAAGGTGCCCAGGCACCTTCTGTGGGCTCTGTGAGAGCCCCAGTGTGTGCTTTGGCTGGATCCAGCCCTGTGCCCAGCAGGCAGGACTAGTTTGCAGGTGGATGGGATTGCTGTGCCCTCTGTTCTTGCAAAGGGCAGGTCCTCAGTGCCTTTGCCAAGTCACTGTGCCATGCTTGGGCAGTCCCAGGACTGTTCTTGTGCTCCCCATCCTGTTTTCTCCCAAGGGTGCATTAGTCCAGAACTCTTCTGATGTGTCTAACAGCTGTTTGCACTGCAAGAGTTGCCCCAGCATTGTTTGGCCACAACTTGGAACACCCTCAGCTTGCCTATGGGAGACCATGTGAACACACACTAAAGATCATGCCACAGGTTAGATGTAGTCAATTCATGGCAAATATATATAATTCTCATTTACCAAAGCACCTAAGTCCTGAGCTCCCAGCCCCTGATCTACTTGTCACCAGATCCTCTGCCAAAAGGTTCGTAGTGGCATCAAAAGACACCTGAAATCCACATCTCACTGTGTGGAACAGATTATGGAGTCTAAGGTCCTTCCCTGAGGAAGCCCTGACTCTGCATCCATAATAAATCACCTTTTATCCAACTTGCCTACATCCATGTTGTCTCAAACACAGGCAGAGGGAGGCTGCAGCCTGGGCACTCAGCAGACCTTCACTATCACAGAGAGACACAGAAGGAAAAGTAGTCTATAAGATAGAGAAGGACACATATCATGCCTTTACTTTGTACAGCAATCTCGATATTTTGTATGTACTTATTGCTCTGAGTTTGTATCTCTTTCCCACCTGTACTTACACTGTCTTTTTTTCTGAGGCTTGTTATTATTTCTATTGAGCAATCTTCAGCCGAACTGGGAGATCTTGCAGTGACTCACTTACTTGAACATTATTGCCTAGTTCTTTACACAAGACAGATTGGATATGAATGAGATCTCTTGTCCTCATGAGCATTATATTTATTTCGCAAGACATTTTCTTCAGAACTCTCCCTGCAATAAATTATGTGGTATATTTATTTTTTCTTCTACCATGCTATAGCTCTGTCCCCTTTTTGTTGTTTCTCATTTTTTAGACACTTCTTCTTCTATGATCTGCTGTTGTTGTTTTCTGTGCTTTTTTCTTATCACAATCTCTTAGCTGTATCCTTGGGATTTTTTCCCTTGTGCATTTTTAGCACAGTGCATGTATTCGATGTACTCAAAATGAGAGCTTGAGATAAGTATTTAAAGTAACAAAATGATTTCCCTCTTTTATCTTTCAGATGTTGTGTAATGACTGGGAAAAAAAATAAAAGGAAAAATAAAAGCAGGTGAAATGTTTTAAATGAAGTAGAGAACTGTAAGGAATACAATTGTAGGTATCATTTTCTGATCTTCATAATGTCAGCTGAGTGAAAGATTTTGAAGGTGCTTTACTCCTAAAAGAAACACTTGCCTGGATTTCTGCAGCTGCTTTTGGGAAGAGCCTGAAAATGCTGAAACCCCTGTGTAATCAAAGGAAGCGTGAGTGTACTTAGGGTGGATGAAATGGGACTTAAAGGTAACATATGCCCATGATATTTATAGGAGTCCCATCTTAGGACTATATCTCATTGTCAAATTATCCATCAAAACATCACTACATTCATTCCCTTGCTTCTCAACTCTCTTGCTCAATTTGTTATTCCCCTCAACCATGTTGCTCCCCCATTGCTTGGTGGAGATGTGCTAGCAGTCTGGATTTAGCCCAGTTGTGGCCTCTCTGAGGGTGAGTGCTGGAGGGAAACATGGTTTGAACAGAAACTTACATGTAAATGGTCAAATGGATGGTTTTGAAATCCAGAAAGCTGGACTTTGAATATTGCTGAACCATGTTTAGCAACTAAGGATGACTGTTTCACTTCAAGACTACTTTCACATCTTATGTCTAAAACTAGAATTAAACTTCTTTACCTGAAGAGCAGTACAACACTAGGGCATGTCATTCAGGGAAGTGGTGGGATTTCTCTCCTTGGTGACTTTCAGGGATCACCTACACAAAAGCGTCCCCAAACTGATCTTGTGTTGATGTTAATGAAGCTCCAAGAAGCAGGAGGCTGGCCTAGAAACCCCCAGAGGTCCTTTTTGAATGTTTTTTCTATGATCTTACAGTTCTGGTAAGTGTGTTACAGTAAAATAACCAGATGGATTTTTTTTGGAAGTATAGAACAGATACCCTGAGGGCAAAAAACAGTATGTGGAGAAGACGACATGGATGGGGGTGGGGAGAAAGACACTTATTTCCATTTATGAGTTATAGAACCAGGACTCCTACAAAGAGTTGAGAAATTTGTCTTGATTTGGAGATGAGAAACACAAACACTTCTGAGTAGCTTTTTACAGTAAGGCTGCTTGGCTTGTGATCCCCATCCTGTCCTGAGAAGGGTAAGCAGTGTTTAAAATGTTGGAGTCAGGCTGGTTCCTGCTCAATCTAATCAGTTTGGTGTACGTATCTTTCCAGTAGGGACTAAATATGTCTTGTCTCCTGTGGTTTTATTAAAGGGCAGAGAGGAGGCAAGGAGCCTTTTACTTCTGAGAATATTGTCTTGTTGCCTGAGGTATCTGCTGCTGGGGGAGAGTAGAGGGAAGAACAGCCAAACCTCATTGCATTCCCCAAGGCTAATGAAGAGAACTTTGAGGTGAGAGTGGGTCCATGCCTGAAGCACAGCCAAATCAGCAGGAGAGGGGTGCAGGAATAGTGTTGGAAAAGGTGAGGCTGACTATGTGCCCAGCATCCTCACCACTGCTTCCATAAGCATGGTTTTGCATCTGGGGTTGCTTAGTTAAGGGCACCCACCCTGGGTTGTGCTGTGCAAAAGCTTAACTTTACTCTTGGGACAAGCCAGAGTGTTATTCTCCCTTTTTCATATACATTCCTCTTACTAGATCAGCCAAAACCTTCTGCTACCACAAAAGCTGATTTTTTGTGTGTGTAAAACCAGACTTTTTGTACTCCTCAAGGCCAGCTCCAGCTGCTCTGCCAGTAGATGTCCCTGCATGCCTGGCTGCGGTGGACTTGCTGTGTCTTTTCCTGGGAAAAGTGACTTCCAACACACTGAACTTCACATCATTCCCAATGGGTGTGTTTCATGTGGATTTTAATATTTTTTCCCTTACATTTGGGCCTCTGGTGTAAAGTTTAATCAAGCTCTATTAGTGCAAAAGCTGAAATTAAAAAGAAAGTTCATTCTTTCATTGCAAAGCAGCCTTTTTACAATCTATAAATATTTTGGTGTTTATTTATATACCAGAGTACTGACACCCGACAAAGTCCCTAAACTGCTTGATCCTGTTCTGCCCCTCACTCCTGTCCTGCATCATGCATTCAAATTGCTTCAACATCTTTTCCCTTCCTTGGATTGCAGCATGAAGCAGATATTGCTTTGGTGCACTGAAATGAACAAAAAAGGCAAAGTGAAACCAAATAGTGCTTAGCACCAGGTACTCACTGCTTGGTAGGAGTCACTTGGCAATTTTACAGATGCCAAGAGCCTCAGCCTTCAGCCCATAAGGTGTATCCTGTAATATGAGAATTTATCAGCTGACTTTCAGAGCCACATAGGTGAGTTTTAAGTGTTTTCTGCAATGCTCTGTACTATAATCCTGCAATTACATATTTGCATGCCTACTAAATTAGCACTGGAAAGTTATCTTCAAAAGTGCAAAGCCTGTCACTGCTATTCTTCCTGGGACTAGAGGGATGATAATTGTTACGGAGGAAAATTACCTTTACGCGGTATTGATTTTGTGCCCTACTGCCTGTCATCAGTCCTGAGTAGGTTTTTCCCAGCACAGGACAGTGAACAGCTGTGCTAGCAGCCTGTGCTTGGCTGGCCACAGAGGGACCAGCAGCAGGCAGAGCTCTCACACCGGCAGCTGTCGGCATCACTGCCAGCCCCATGACTCGTGGGGGGCACCAGTGACCCACCCCAGCAGCCTTTCATTCCAGCTTTGAAGCAAGTGTAGCAAGAGACTTCAAAAAGCTGAGAGCCGCAGCCTTGAGTGGGGAATGGCTCAATAAATGATTGGTGGAATATAAGTATTTATTGATTTAAGAGGGTTCTTTTCTTTTGCTTTGCTTTTGTCTTCTAAGGCAAGTTTCTTTTAAATTTATGTCCCACATTGTCACATCAGGAGGAAAATACATGAGAAGTGTTTTGTTATTTCAAATTTATCGCGGATTACGTCAGCTGGCATTGTGGACTCACAATATGTAATGCTTCATAAATTATGAAAAATAAATGTTTTATGGGCTTACTACGCACTCTGTTTGAAAACCGTTGAGCTGGGGAGACTCACTGACCCCCGTACAAATTAATGTGCACATGATTTTCATTATTGCAGCTCAGATGGGAAGTTTGAACATCTTTATATATTTATTTAGAGGAAAATGAGGACAGAAGTTGCTTGAATACAGTTAGTCTTTCTGGCCAGAAGCAGGTATCATTTAACCCAGCTCATAACCTATTGCTTCCCTCACAGTCATTGTTATTCCAGGCCAAAGCTTAAACTCAAAATCAGAGCTGTGAGGACTTAGCATGAGCTTCTAGAGGTCAAATCCTGCAGTCTTTAGCCAGGCAAACTAAACCTCTGAGTTGGTAGGGTTTTGTCTACGTAAGGACTGCGGCGTTTGCAGAACATGAGGCAAGAACAACTCAGGCTCCTGCAGGAAGAAAGGCAGTGAAGGATATTTCTGCCTAACCTTCGAGTTCTGCTTTCCCTGAGAGTGATGGAGGCCAACAATCAAACGAGACTCGCCCATCTCAGCTGTCAAGGGCCTCACCAGAAGCAAAAAGCTCAATCTCAGGGCACCGGAGATCTCAAACCTTATGGAACACGGCAGCCTTCAGTGCCGAGCCGCAGGAATCAGAGGGAAACGTCCTCACCCGCCTGCGTGGAAAAGTGTGTCGTCCCATTTTCTGAGGAGCAAAAGTTCACTCCAACATGTGTTGCATGGGAGGTGCACATCTTTGGGGGGAAAGGGCACAGTGACGGGAGGTACCGGGAATGGTAAAGCGCTCTCAGCTATGTTTTTTTCCCCCATCGCACCCAAATATTTCTGTTCCCTGCAAAGGGAGGTCAGGTGTTGCAGCTCTCCCCTGGATGGTTTCTATATTGCACAGATCCACCACCGTGTTTCTAATAAAGCCATCAAGAGCATAACCGGGAGCTCCCTGCATGGGCTTAAGCAATATAAGTCACTGCTTCAGAGGACTCTCTTAACTCGGGGCTGGATGCACTCAAAAATCTTCCAAGTTATTCTCTCCTAATTCAAGTCAGCTGAGGCATCAAAATGTCGGGCAGATGGACAAGATCTCTGGCTGCAACCAGCCTGTTTTCTGCTGTTAGGGCTACTGCAGTCAACACTTAGAGACTTTTATTGTAATTGTTTTTTATTTAATCAGTGATATTTTGATAAATTAACCTTTACATAAGCACATTAAAGGAGATTTCTGTGTGTTTTCTAGAGTAAACAACTGTGCTCTAGAATCCTAACTTGTCCTAAACTGGACTCAGTGGTGTTACTTATCTTAGAAACAGTTTGTTTTCTGTCCTTTCTTTTTCTTTCTCCTCATATTGTTATTAAGAATTACTTGATTTAATACTGGTGGTTAAGGTCAGTCACTATTACAGTCACTTGACCAAGACATTGAAAATTATCTTTTTGGCAGTTGTATTTACTCAGAATTATTAACTCCAATCATGCTTTTGTGTTGGGGAGACTCAAGAGAACAGATCAAATAAGCAAAGTACGCCGCAAGTTCATACTTTCTTTTTGCATTTCCTGTGATTTTTATAGTTGAGAAGAGTCCCTGCCACTGCCTCTCTCCTCCAGTGGATGGCAGTTGAGTACCACGGTATGGAGCAGAGCTGAGCTGTACTGCGGCGTAACTCTCTCAAGGAGGCAACCGCTGATTGGAATTAGCTGTTCTTTGCCTGTGTGAAATATCACTTAGAAATACCTGAAGACTTAAAAAAAAAAAAAAAAAAAAAAAAAAAAAAAGAAAAAAATGAAAAACTTTTTACAGCTTTTTTAGTAGAGCAGGAGCAGATCTAAAAGTTTTTTTCAGCAGCTGAGGGGAAAAAAAAGTCTTATATCCATATACACAAGTTTCAAGTGTTTTCTTTTTATATGTTAATCAGAATTTCCAGTATATGTATGTAAATGAAAAAAAGTTCCTGATTTTCCCTTTGCTTGCTGACCTCCACATTCTTTAGGTTTTAATACTACACTCATAATTTCAGCATGAAGAATAATTTTTAAAGGCAAATTTTCCTTTTTTGATGTCTCAGCTGTACCAGAAAGAATGCGACAATTCCCAGGGACTGGAATTACAAAGTGAATTTAGTCAGCATTGAAACTGCAACTAGTTTTGAAATGTTCCCCTAAAAGAAAAGTTTAAAACAAACATTCCAATCAGAAACAGAAACCTAAGCATGTTTCTCTTAAAAACGAGTCTCCTCCAACTCCTCCAGTTTATAGCACATACCCTTGGGCTATTACAGTCTAGAAAAATCTGAAATAAAAACCACACTCTTTTCTGGGTCTGATCATGCATCACTCGCTCCAAAAAAAAAAGTTTAGGGTCTCCTGAGAAATACAAGGTTTAGGCCTTCCTGACACATGTTGCTTCCTTTTAAAGAAAACAGCCTAGTGCATCTTTATGGCAAATACATCATTTTAGTTTTATTCCCTTTGTACGGAATCACAGGTGGATTGAAACAGAAAACTTTGAAAAATATTAGCAATTGCAGTTGCATAATAATATCGTGGTCAGCATCCTAGTTGTTTGTAACATTAGTAGTTATTAACTTCTCAAATGTTATTTGCTTCCACCTCTAGTGTCATGCTGCTGTGGTGTAAGATCAGACACAAATAACTGCTTACACCGAAAATTAAGTTTCTCTAGGTAAGTATTTTTAAATGTTTGCTTTTGTTTGGTGCTGAAGGATCTTGAGCACTCCTGCCAGAAAGGAAAGTATTAATTATCTCTCTTTTACAGATGAGGAAACTGAGACACTGTGAAATTAAAAGCTTGGGGAAATTAGTACACAGTAAATTATGGTGTGAATTTACTGTGTACTAACCACCCTGCACGAACTCATCTTGTGGACTGGCAAAGAAAAAGGATTAAACTCCCTTAAATTATCTCACATTTGCCATGGACAGACAGTTACCATGGATCAGCTGACACGCAGCAACTTCTTAACCCACAGCAAGTCCTTCTCCTGTCGGATCCCTCAGTGGAGAGGATTCACGAGGTACTGTGCTGCAGAGCTAATCCACTCCAACTTTATGCAAGAGTTTCTTAGTCACTAATTTCCCCAGCCAGCCAGATCCTGTGGTTTGCCTAAAAATCACAGAAGGAAACTGCTTGCAGAACTCAAAGTCAGATTTTTAAGTACCCTCACAGCCTTGAAAGCAGAAGCTGTGAGTTAAAAGCAAAATATCAGGAGGAAATAAACTTTGTACTTTGGAAGGATGGAGCATCTGCAGGACATGTCCAGGTGGTGCATGGGTTAAGCTGGTTATGGGTTAACCCTAATTCAGAGGTGAATCAGAAGGTGTATCCTTGCATTTGAGAACCACCCTCGTGTCTCAGGCCTTTTGGTATTAAAGCTGCTTCCAGCATTGTGACAGCACCTTACAGCCCAGCCCAGCCCAGCATGGAATTGCACCGGGAATCTGTCTGTCCTGGGAATCCCATCAGACATCTCTTCCCACTCCATGGCTGTGTTGAGTGTGTGCAAGGTATCCTGCAAGTTCCCTTCCATCTCAGACTGCTACTTTTGGAGACCAGAGCCACTGGACATGACCACTGCAATCCTGGTCACCATTTCCTGGTCCTGACAGTGACCTCTGGGCTCAGGAGGCCACTGGCAAGGATCCAGGGGTGACCTCCTTGCCTGGCAGCAGACTGAACGGCTGATGTTGAAAAGAGTTTGGCAGGAGCTCTCCCCATTGTGTCTGATCCAAACTGGAGAGATGATCATGTAGGGAGCTGGGACAGGGGTTGGCTGGTGGGAAGACAATTACTGACAAGTTCATTCCACTAATAAAGAAAGACATAAATTATGATGCTATAAAGAAAAAGCAAGATTTTCTGGAGAAAACCCTAGAGAGAACTGGTAAGGAAGAGAGATGTTTAGACAACAATTTTACATTATGCCACTTTGTAAAATTTTAGCTCCAAGCTTGAGTCCAGTTAGAGCTGCACCAGAGCTTAGGAAACAGCATGTATTTTAATGCCCAGTGAGCAGGAATAGCTGATAACTAGTACATTTAAATGTGAAAAGCAGAACTTTTCTCTGGGGGATGTGTTATTTTTTGTTTTAATGAATTTAGTCTCCATAGTTTACATTACAGCTTTAACATTCCACTGGCAGTCATTTATCTAATGACTTACATCTTTCAGGCTGTGGAAAATGCAGGATAACAGAGAGAGAAAAAGTGGTGGTGATGGTAAGTTCTTTTTAATTTGCATTTCAAGGCTGAACTTAAGATCATAAATATACAGAAGTTAACACCTTCCTAACATCTCTCAGCTATCTTATTTCCAGAGCATTACAATATGAAAACAATGGGATTAGGGCACTGTATACTTCAATCCCTCTCACCCATGATCCCCAAAGTAAGTCTAAATAGAAGTGGATTTTCTTCTGGTATAGATGAAATTAAGACAAAGGGGCTATGTCTGAGAAAATATTTTTTTCTCCTGTAAAGCTTAATCTTAGAAAATTCCTGTTTGTGCTAGAAAAATTACTTGCATGGACTATGACAGCCATCTTTTATAGAGGCAAACCAGACTCACTGGGCTCTGATGCTGTAAAGGAAAAGCTTTACAGGCACAATTAACCTGTGGAATGCCCTTCCATGAGATATTCTTGAAGTATTGGCACTAATACCATCTGTCTTCATAACTCAGGGCATCAGTGGTATACTAGCTGAGAGCAAGAAGCAATCTACTGTGTCTCTTCATGATGTGACTCTGCTGAATGGATTAGGAAGTCATGGTGACTCTTGTAGCAATGGGCACTGCTGGAGCTGGAGGAGGTTATGGCTCCAATGGGAAAATCTGTGGCTATTTCCAGAAATGAGCAAGAGGGTGCAGCATGAGACCCATGGCAAGAACATCCCAGGCTGCTGCTGTGTGTGATGAGGAGAGGAAGGTCTGAGTGCACCAGGGAGGCTGGCAAAGGAGAAAGGTAGGTCATGGCAGGGGTAGTTGATATACTTCAGCTCTCCAAAACTTGAAGATACTCATTGAGAATGTGGAGAAGTAGGAGGGTCTAGTGCCTCAATGAGAATTGCTGATTTGCAAAGGGGCAAAAAGCAAAGTCTAAAAGGTCAGTATGGTCCCACAGCAGGGTCTGAGAGGTAGTCTTGGGCCCAGAGGAATTGGTGTGTAACATATCTCTGCTTCTGAAGCACGTGGGAGGCAGCAGTGGCTTCATTCTGCTGGAACACCTCAGGGGTGCATGCACTAAACCTTTGAGGGAGATGGTCCAGGCATGGGAATGTGTCTGGGGCTTGATGAGTGCACATGGGGTAAAGGGAAGTACAGCCAGACTCCATCTGTTTAACCTGTTTCACTAAAGACTCATCTGTAAGGAGAGAAAAGTGGAAGCAAGGACATGTGATTGAAGGATCTCCAGAGAGATGGTCCTTGGTCTGATGATAATGGTATTTGGAGAGGAGCTGAACTCCTGTTGACTGATGCTGTGAGGACTTCTACAGTGGTACATAGTCCAGAAACACTAATTCTCAGAAACTTTCATACCAAAATAATGGGGAACATTTGAACTTTAGATGACTCCAGACTTAAGTTGCAGTTTAGTAGGATTTTAAGGCTGGCGATTTATATATATATAAGACATGTATAAATACACATATGTGTATTTATAT
>NW_008669585.1:0-910 GCF_000695815.1 Acanthisitta chloris
AAAAAAAACAACTTTGAGAAGTAATTTATTTATTTTTAATGACAAGTTTCCACTTTCCCGCGTCGCTAGGTTTCAGTCCTCCCCCCCAGCCCCTCCCCACTCATCCCCTGGGGGATGCTCCCACTTCTGCTGGGCGGCTTCCCACAGAAACGCTGGAAAATCAGCAGCACTCGGGAAAAAAAATAACCTTAAAGCACCCCTGCACACACAAAGGGTTTCAGTTTAACTCTTCAGTGTGTTAGGGGTGCCCACAATCCACACACATAAAACCGACTAGCTGCAGTAATGACAGCTCTCCCCCCTCCTCCATGTGTGCAGAAGGAATAATAACGTGGAAGAATGAGATAGGTTAGTGTAACATCTAGCACTATGCAGGGAACTATTTCTGCACCCTCTGAAACCTGGGGGTAAGTTTCAATACCCCAGTTAGAATTCAACTAGACCTCTTAAAATGAAGTGTAACTTGGTGACTTTTTCCTGAGGAAATTGACGCCATGAAACAGTTATAAAAACACAAAAATTTCCGAAAAAGGCTCTTTCCATGGCAGTTGTCACTCCCGCTTTATTTTATTATCTATGTCTACAAGTGTGGGACAGCCAGGAGATAGCATGGAATCCGTTTAACAGAACAGATCACCACACCCATGAAGTTAAACCCTCCTGCTTATTGAGGGATCTGCTATGCTTTCAAACATGCAGACAAGGTTTAAGAGGCTGGGAGTATCTAATGCAAACGGTAACGCTCGGGACTAGGTAGACGCCTATGCCATTTCAGCTTACTCCCTATAAATATCTGAAATGTTTCTTGGGATTTCAGCTGCCACGTAAAGAATGCACGAGGGTGAAAACACTGCAGCCCATTCCACTGTCTCAACTGATGTAACACCTGGGTGCCCCCCAAACCCCACAG
>NW_008669585.1:944-16622 GCF_000695815.1 Acanthisitta chloris
TACAAGCCTGTCTTCACAAGACTTGTATTTGGGCCTGACAGGACATGACAGTGCTCATTACAACAGTCACAGGTATTGGCAAGTATCTGGCAAGTAGTGATTCAGGAGATCCTGTTTCTGAACGCTCCTGCTGCAGGACTACTCCTGTAAAATACTATACTCATGTGTCAGGCACTGACAGTTATCCAAGCACTCTCCAAAAACAAATCAGAGACGCAGTCTGGCAGTTTTTAAAACACGTCGGTGTTTGGGTTAGCATGTTGTAATTGTGTACACACCAGCTACAAGTCAACTGGATCACAAACTTCAGTTTCAGTGGAGTCCACACAGGAAGAACGAAACGAGGAATTTTCCTACCTAGCCTGCCCCTTCCTGATTTTGGAATTTCATCTCTTTGGGCAGGCACTGATAGATCTTCAGACTCTGCATTGTAGCAAGAGCTTTCTCTTGCTTGTTTGGATCCGGCAAGGTATTTGCCTTACATTCACAGAGAGGTTTTACAGAAGCTTTGTTAGCACTTCCTGTGGTGAGCCTCGGAGCAGAATGCTTCTAAACTTCAGTCAGTTAAAATAACTCTTTGGCTAATACTTTAATCAACTAATCTGTATTCAACAGCTATTTTACTTCGCAATTGTTCAGCAGTGTTCAGCTTCTGTCTGGCTGATAGTTTTTGGGTATTCATTCACTTGCCAGCAGATCAGTTGAATGGAGCTACTGGACTGATTTACAGTGAGTTTCCACTCACTGTAAATCAGTCCAGTAGGCCTCAACCCAGGAAAGCTGAGCAGATAACCCTGGCCTACACATAACTGAACTCTGTCTACCTGGCCACACAGTGTAAGCCCAAAACCTTTGACTCAAGAGGGTCTATTTGTCCTTTCTCACAGTTAAAATCTCCCTGGAGACTGGGCTGTCGAGAGGTTAATTTTATGCAGCTCCTCTGGTGTAAGTAACTAGAGATCAGCAACGTGGTTCGTATCCTTAAACTGTAATTTGCCTGAAGGAATTCCACAGCATTTTCACCTGTCTAGTGCATCATACTACACAAAACACTGTTAAGGTCCTAAAATTTAAATAAATCCTATTTTACAGATCTGCTTGATGAGTTTTTAGATGTTAATATTGTAATGTCAAGGTGGATACATGGTGGTTAACTGCAGAGCACACACAGAAGTGCACGGAACTCAACTTGCCTTTTAGTGAAGTTAAAGGTCAGCATTCACTCTGACAATTTTGGCCCCAGGAACTCCCTTGCATTCCCCGTTTATGTTTCCTGGGCAAGTAATACACATGTACAGAGGATCTCATTTCTACTGCTTTGCAGTCCTTTGCTTCTAAAGAATGTTACAAATCCATGCACTGTGCTGTAATCCCAGCTATTTTAAGTCTTTGCTGAGGAGCATCAGGGACTGGGTGGTGGGGGTGGAAAAGAAGAAAAAAGGGAAGAGAAATGAAGGACCCATCTCAACACATTGCAAATGCAAGAGGTCACAGAAATGCAGAGCACCTTTAACATGTTTCTCCCAGCCCAGTACAAGCAGGTAGCAATAATCTGGACTATTAGGCTCTGGTTTTACTGAAAATGCCCTTGAATTAGCATGAAAACTTTGTCCCCAACCAAAGATCAAAAGTCTAATTTTATAACATCAAGAGAGTTAAACCAACAAAAATATAGTATAAATAAACACTGTAAGACAAAGACAAGCAGGATTGCAGATGACTTGTTTAAATATAGCCAGGAGCTTTTCTAGTGAACACTGTTCTATAGGCATATACTCTGAAACTTTAGTATATATTCAAATATTCACACAACAAGCACAGCCCAAACCACTCGACAAGCAGAGTCCAGTAGCTTTAGTTACTGCTCAAACACAGTGGGTCAAGTAACAAAATCATTACCTCACTAGAAGCTTCAAACACCAACACCACAGCTTTCCCTTTCAGTTCCTGCATCTTCAGAGGAGTATCTTAGCCTATCACTGTTAACATCAAGCTTTCTATCCTACTCCTCATGCTCAGGGACAACACAACCTCCTTGCCCCAGAACTGACTGTTAATAGTCATGATTTAACAGGGCTGTTAAAAGTTATCAGGTTTGGACACTAAGATTGAGATGGTATTTGGAATGAAAAACTCTTCTGTGGCAGTGTCTTGCCAAACGGCAGCTCCAGTTAAAACAAATGCATGTCTGTTTAAAACCAAAAGGCATTAACATGACACAGTAACAGATATGAAGTGATCTTTTAAATAATATTGTAAGCCCTTAGCCTATCAAGCCCTGAACTTTACTCAGGAAACAACTGATGGCCACTGTGGTTAACTTCACATGTGCCAATTGTTTTAATCCAGGTTGTATCCACCTACACAGCACTGAGCAGTCTGAGGACATCACCCTTTGGAAAGCCACAGGCTGCAGTAGATGGGCCTCACATGCACAGCAGCTCAGGACAAATACTAACACCTGCGATTCTGGCAGCCACAAAGACCCTATAAAATGTAGGAAGACAAATATGCACCTGCCCTTTTCTATCAATTACACTCACAGTTGCTTTCCAGCCTCTTGTTTGGAAGCTAATTAATCCACCTCACTGTCTTGTTAGAAACAGAAATTTGAAGAGGCTTGGGCATGGACCAGTTGGGACCAGGCATTCAGCACTGCAAAGCGTGACACCCCAGAGTTGTGTACTGGAGAAAACAGTCTTCTGTTAGACTCCCTGGACACATAAGATTACCAGAAAACGCAGGCTACCACAGACAAAATCAAGTAAGAGAAGACACTCAGGGGGAAAGTGACCTCTCTGAAAGCCTGAGAATTAAAATAGTGCAAGAAATGCCAGCTGGACAGGACTTAAAGCTCACAGTGCACATGCAAGCAGCAGCATCACTAGGTAATTGTTCTCTACCAAAGCTGGTTTTGTAACACTTAACACATGTATGCATATTAATAGCTTTCATTTAACTCATTTTCATAGTTGCGTGCCTGTGCTGATTAGAGAAGTCTGAGTAATGGTTCAGTTTTACATGAGCTGTGCAGGGGAAATGTGGTTGGTTTTTTTCCCTACTTTCTTTTTGTACGCTACATCAACTACAGAATGTCTGCAGATTACAGTCTTTCAGTTTGAAGGAATTAAATGAATACTTACAAGACTGATTCATTGCAGACATGTACTTCAACCCCTTCTCCCAAGCAAACTAACCAACCCACCCAAAACTACCACAAACCACCCTAAGAAGTATGACTGAAAGATTTAGTATTATCTCTTGACAAAGCATTAAAAACTTGGCAAGTCAAAGGAGGCTTCATTCATAGTGATATTCATAGTGAACTGCCAGTTTTCCAGTACTCCAGACACAATGAAGATGATCCATGAATGTCCTGGAGCACAGAAGCTAATGAAGATCAAACCCAGAATCTGCAACACCACCACACAGACTCTCACTTAACAGAGCAAACACCACAAGCCATAATGATGGAAAACTACAGAGAAACTGTAATAAACTGCATCATTTCACAAACATCACAGAGTATGTATAACATGAACCAGAAAACTGATAACAGCAGCACATCAAAGAAATTCTTCATAGAAGCTTCAACAGTACTAGGGAAGTGATTCCTTCCCTGTACACGGCACTGGTGAGGCCACACCTTGAGTACTGTGTGCAGTTCTGGGCCCCTCTGTTCAGAAAGGATATTGAGGTGCTGGAGCAGGTGCAGAGAAGAGCAATGAGGCTAGTGAAGGGACTTGAGCACAAGTGCTATGAGGAGAGGCTGAGGGAGCTGGGGCTGTTTAGCCTGGAGAAGAGGAGGCTCAGGGGAGACCTTATTGCCCTCTACAACTCCCTGAAAGGAGGTTGTAGTCAGGTGGGGATTGGTCTCTTCTCCCAGGCAATCAGCAGGAGGACAAGAGGGCACAGACTCAAGCTCTGCCAGGGGAAGCTTAGGTTAGATATTAGGAACATATTTTTTACAGATTGAGTGATCAGACATTGGAATGGGCTGCCCGGGGAGGTGGTGGAATCACCATCCCTGGAGGTTTTTAAGATGAGACTGGATGTGGCACTTAGTGCCACGGTCTAGTAACAGCAGTAGGGTTGGACTTTTTGATCTTGGAGGTCTTTTCCAACCTGGTTGATTCTATGATTCTAAGAAGAGAGGTTTAAACCAATTGAAGTATATACTAAAAAGGAACACTAGTATGCAAGCAAGCATTCTGCCAATAGCATAAATGCATGATGAAATTTCAAGATAAAAAAGCAGTATGAGGCAGTGAAATACCATATCTTCAATTTCAATACACGCATCTCTATTTTCCTTGCTTCGTCCTCCTCAAGTTCTTTATTTCCCACATTCACACACCAAAATATATTATTGTTGCCATATATGGAGTACTTTTTTCAGGTCGGGCAAGCTGAACAATGTATTTCTTACAAAGCAAACAACAGTAAGATTAGTTTCTAAAAATTACTTAGCATGCAAGGCATTTAAAGTGAACAGGGAATTCAGTGCACCTGAACTGTCTGACCCAAGCCCTGCTGTTTACATCCTGCTCACTTATCGCTGCAGTAGCTGGCAGGGTTCCACCAGGAGACGTCATCCAACCATAGCCGTGTCCGTAGGAGAAGGACAACTCACGGAGGGCACACGGCCCAGATCTCTTTTTGCCCTGCACCTACCCTCACTCCTGCAAGTGTACAGTCTGGGGCAGGCACCCAAGCGAAATCTCCACAAACTAGTTCAGCTACCAGAAGCAGAGGAACAGTGTGAATGCTAAACCTCTGACAGCCTAGTTTACCTTAGTTACCAGTTATCTTAGAGATGCACAGTGTAGATAACGCCACAAGCCACCTCCACTTGCTTACACGGAAGCACAAAATATTTACACTGGTTCCAAGAATGAGGAAAAAGAAGTAGATTGGACTTAAGTTACCACCATGCCCTATAAGGGTGAATAGATATATAACAAGAGGACAAGGATAACTGGCTGCTTTATAGGCATATAGCAACACATGTGCTTGGCATGTCAAATACACAACTTATTGGTGTATGCTGACATGCTCTGGGACTAGTTTCAGCAGACATGCATACAACACAGTAACAAATTACTGTGCTGTTAAACACTGTGAAGCTGTAGTTATCCAGTACAGCTCATAAAGTATAAATTGCTAAAATAATCTCCCAACTGATAGTACTGTACAACCTGAATTTTGCTCTAAAAGACTCTTTGGAATTCTGTTTATAAATACAGTTCTATAAAATAGGTCAAGTCTCTTGAGTTTCCAGGAGATCTGAGCAGTGTCTGCAGGAAGGTATACCAAAGCTAAGCTAAGTATAAAAGAAAAAAAAAAGCTCTCTAAGTGGTAATTCTGTATGGATGTTTCTTATTTCAGCCTCCTGAATCCCAGCTACAGCACGTTCTACTGGAATTGCAAATACAGGCTGGGGTGAACAAACACGCTTTGGTAAACAAGTTCTTTGGCACACAATGTTATGTAGGTGGGGTCTATCCAGAATGTCAAGTGTTCTTCCCCAAATTGTAGAAATGAGCAAGAACACAAGGGCCATGTTTGCATTTTCAAGCTGTTTACTGGTATTCTATTCAAATGAAACTGAACAAGGGCTTTGGTTGGGGGAGTGTCCCCTCACAAAAGGCTGACAGCCTTTTTCCAAAATATAACCGTTTTAAAGCAGCCTAAGATACACAGAATAGACCAGATTTGTTTTTTGCTATTCTATTAATAGCATAATTAATATTCTAACAAACTGTTTATGGCAAAAGACACATGCATTCCATTAAAGCACAGTTATGCACCAACTCAGTAGAGCAGAAAAAAGGTATCAACAATAAAAAGAGAAACTACCAAAGCAAGAAGCTGTATCTTATAATCCAAAAAGGACAGAGATGTAGGAAAAAATGTTCTAAGAGTTTATTATTTGCTGTCCTTACTTTGTTTACTTGTTTATCTAGTCATTTCCTCATGTTTGCCAGATGTCCAACCTATTCCTGACCCACAAAGAAGATGTATTTCCATCTCCCAACTACACAGTGTGGTTTTTGTTCTCCAAGAACAAATACTCTCATTTTCAGTCCTGGGAGCTGTGGGTCAGTGTTTGAAGGGTGGATGTGGGTCTGAACTATTAAGCAAGCTTCAGCAATAGATTCCTCTATGAGGGTACATCAGCGACAGATTTACATAAAGATACATCCAGCCCTCTTATACCAGCTAACACCAATACAACAGGAAGAAGCAGGGAGAGAGGACAGATAAGCAACTTCTGGACTCCACTAAATGAAATTTTTCTTTAACTTATCTTTCTTTGTATAAAATGGCAACCTAGCAGAAATCAGTTAAGGAGATATTTTAAGTCCAAGTATGGAGCATAAGCACCAGTTAAATAAATCCCTCTAATCTCGATATTAACTCAAGGCCACTGTTCCATTATGCACTTTTAAAAAGGCACATGGGAGTATTTAATCTTTCAGGTCAGCAATTTTTTGATGTTAGCAATTGTGGTGTTGGATGGTAAGGACCTCAGGGAACAAGAAGAGATGTTGTAGGTTACAGCATGGAACATGAATACTGAAGTAGAAGTTATCAGCTTTGATATACATACAGCCATTTTAAAAGGGACAGTAAGACCCAGATTATTAAAAAGACATGGTATTTTCTTACAGTCATTGTTCAAATTAGTCAAATGTTTCATGTGAAAATGAAATCACACTAATCCAAGCTACTCTGTTTTCTTTCTATGATCTCATGATCAAGAGTCTTATTCCAACTACCGTTTTCTTCTACAAACCTGTACAAATTAAAAGTCTAATTTTAGACGACAGCACAATTTTAAGCTTGCATATGAATACAAAAGAGCAAAATGTCAAACTTTCCTTATTACATGGCAATCTTTGTGTCAACCTGGTTCATTAAATGTTTTTCTAAATCTTTGAATTAAAAGAAAAACTTTTGATCTAGAAAGAGGATAAAGATTCTGTAAAGCCAAGAGAACTCAAGGTGGTGTGCATCTCCTGAACTAAAGCTCCTGATAGATATGTTTTCAGTGCATTGGCAGTAAATATGGCATCTGTGCAGGATCTGTACAATGTTCAAGAAACTACCAACCAGCAACCTCTGGATGCAACTGCAGTGGTGATGAGGATATCCTAACTGGAATATGCATCATGTTAATGGATGCTAATAAGAGCAGTGTTGGAGGAGGGTACTAATATCTCTCATTCTTAGATTAACTGATGAAAATTTAACTTCAGTCTGAAGCAGATACCATGCAAGCACTCAAAAACTCCGTGCCACAGTAGCTCTGTTTCCTCTTAGGTTTGGGATGAGTCACCAGCAGTTTTCTACACCAAATTGCTTCCGATTCAAATGTACCTTTCATTTATATAAAAAAGGTGTTGCGGTAACAGCCCTTCAAAATCCCCACTTCAGAAATAATGTTTCATTGTTCACCTTTATGTAACTGTGGTTCTCCCAGGCCTACGCTGCTCGTTTTTCTTGTTTGTCACCAAATTATGCCTACCTGCACACAGTTCTTAGCACTCCAGAACCTCAGAGATGCTGCTTCCATGGTCACCTCCCCTAGGGAGCCTGGGGTGGCAGGCAGATGTCCAGCCAAGGGCTCCTCACCATGTACCTCTGGATGTTTTCATAGATATTTTCATCCTTCACCCATTTACCCCCACTGATTGATTTAGAAGTGCATCCAAAATCAGAAAATACAAGCACTCTCTATTTCTCACTCTTAGAAGAATAATGCCTAATTCTGAGAAGAGAAATGCAGAAGTACTGAGCACAAAAACTTTTTTATGCAATTCTTTTGAAGTCAGAGCGAGCATGGCTGTTCGTACTGCTGACTCTTATCTCCAGCATTCCTACATGCATAATTGCTCAATAAAGTTTTTCATACACATTTTACTGCATTCATTGCGAACTGTCCTGGTTTCAGTGGGAATAGAATTAATTTCCTTCCGATTAGCTGGTACAGTGCTGTGTTTGGATTCAATATGGAAATAATGTTGATAACACACTGATGTTTTAGTTGCTGCTAAGCAGTGTTTACCCAAACTCAAGGGCTTTTCAGGTTCCCATGCTCTGTCAGCTAGGAGGGAACACGGCCAGTATAGCTAACCCAAACTGGCCAAAGATATATTCTGTACCACAGAATGTCACGCTCAGCATAAATACTGAGGGATTTGGCCAGGGGGGCTGATTGCTGCTTAGGGACAGGCTGGCATCAGTCAGCGGGTGGTGGGCAACTGTATCGTCTGTTATTTCTTTCCCTTGGGTTTTATTCCTCTCTATTTTCTCCTTTTTCAATACTATTATTGCTCTTATTATTATATTTTACCTTATTTCAATTCTTAAACTTGTTCGTGTCTCAACCCATGGTTTTTACCTTTCTCTGATTCTCCTCCCCATCCCATCAGGGCAGGGTGAGTGAGTGAGCAGCTGTGTCATACTTAGCTGCCATCTAGGGTTAAACCTTCACAGGAACCTGCACAGATAAACTAGGACCACATCTTCAAGTCTGTTTAATGGGAAGAATGCCTTAAATCACACAAGCCACAGCAGCTTGGAACTTTTAAGGCATAAAGGAGTGGCAGCAGAGTTTCTATCAACTAACAAAAGGATCAGCAGTTGAGGGAGACAAAAAGAGAACAAATAAAACAAATAACACCAAAGAAAAATACATTTTGGACATTTTGCATAAATGCAGATGGAAAGCATTAATATGCCTACCATGGCGAACAGGTATAGAGTCAAACTATGCCTGTGTGGATGCTAAAATTGGGGGAGTATGAAAACAGGAACTTGGTGGAATTAGTTACTTAATTTACATGGGATTATATGAAGTTTTGTTTTACTGCATGTCCAGCAATGTTGAGTGCAGAACCCATGACTTCCTGTAGTGTCTGGAGGAGGTGAGAGGAAAACATGCAGAACTCACACTCCTTTACAATGAAAAAAAAAATTATTGAGATTTTCTTTTGTAAGGAAAAAACCTACCCAATTAAAAAAACACAAGTATATATAGGGGGATGACTGGACAAATTTACTATGAAAGAAAATAAATTGGATACTAACAAATAGTTATTTCTGAGAATACTTGTCAGTATCTTCTGAACAAATAAATTGTGGAATTTGTCTTACATTTTAACCAGATCCCTTTCTCATTAGAGTGGCAGCACATGTTGCAGCCTTAATTCAGAGGAAGCGCTGCACAGAACTGGCTTCCCACAGCATGATGCAAGCACTGTGTCTGCCTTTTTCACTCACCTTGGATTTGAAGAAAGGAAATGAGAAGTCTTTATCACCACTGCTGTCCCAGAGGGTGAATATGCAAAGGTTCAGGTCTCTCTTGGGAGTGGAACACAGTACACTATTCCTTTCAAAACAGCAAGGGGAGGCATTTACAGTCAATTGCTGAGGTCACTCATCACAACTACACGTTCTGATGGAGTGGTTCTGTTAAAATCTTTTGCTTTCATTGCTGTAATGAGCAGTTTACATTACAGTAATAAGCAGTAGAAATAAATCCATGGCTGACCTTTGTACTGTTATCAACAGCTTGTGGAATGAAATCTGGAACCAACACAGATGGGCTGAGGCTACAGACCAGAAATGGAGACAGGGTTAGACTAGTCGACCTTTAAGGTCCCTTCCAACCCAAGCCATTCTGTGATTCTGTAAATCTGAAAGGATGCCCTCCCTTCATGTTTTAAATTGCTGTTTCCCACTATAGGAGATCCATGGGCACTGTGTGCAACGAGAGACAACGTGCACAATGACTGTCTGCAGAGGCCAAAGTGTGCAAGAACAAACCATTTGCACTGACAGGGCTAATCAGCTTAAACACCAAAGACCTTCAAAACCATCTAGCAGCACCAGGGTTATTTGTTTGCTATCGCAGATCTGCATATCAAACAGCTAGCAACTTGGAAATAAAACAGAAGAACCTGAAATGGCAATCCAACAACACGAGGTATCTTGAAAGCCACCTGGTATAAGGAGCATGTGAACAGACATGAAGCTTTACTGTTGTTCAGACTCAAACTTCTTCTATTTCAAAATCAATTTTTGAATAAAACATGGAGAAATACAGAAGGCAGCAGATCCTTTAGATTTTCTTCTAGACAAAAGGAAGAGCAACCAGTTCAGAAGAAAATTGACTAAACCTCATTAAATGAGAGTAGAAGCAGCTCATGAATGTAGCAAAGACAAATGTGGTCAGGTACAGAGGAGACCTTACAAGAACAAGAAAGCAGCAGCAGTTCCTCCACAAACACCGCAACAGGATAATCTGTTCTTGTGCCCTGTAAAAATAAACAGCAGAAGTAGCACAAGATTTATTTGTCAAGACAGACACCAAATGTGAAAACATGGTTAAATTGCTAGCAATAAGTATAAAATCTGCAGAAGTACATAGTCATGAGAATCACCATGGTTAAGTTAGAATTATAATGCAAAAATAAAAGGCTAGCAACACAATGAAATCCTTATTATCAATATGCTTATAGCTTAAGAGCAAGAAAAACCTTGCTGCCCTAGTCAACACAGAGAAAAGCTGATGAGAGATGACATCCAGGAGGCTATCAGGACATCAGTCTTCACCTAGAGGGTCAAATGCAAGAAGTGATTAGCATAAACAATAGCAATGACAGGTACGATTTCAGGAGGAAAGGGAGAGAGAGAGAAAGAGAGACAGAGCGGGGAGAATGTGAATGGAAGTGTGTGCACAATGGCAAAAAAACCCCAAGTAACAAACCAAAGCAACAAAACACAACAGGTAAGAACATTAAAGACCCAGTGAGCCAGATTAACTTCAAATTCCTGGGGAAAACAATCCAGAACAGATCAATTAGCAGCACCTGGAAGATAATCTTAAGCACTTGCCAAAAGAGATTTATTAAATCATATTGCTAACTTCCTCTGACAGCCTTCCAGATAGGTAGGAGAGAAACCACAGTGTAACATCTTCTCTTTAGAAAGCCTTTGAAACTGCCTCGAGATATTTTAACAACCAGGCTACAGATGCAGAAAGAATAAATATTAGTTCTGAATGTGAGAAACAAAGGTTAAACACATCATCATCAGGACAGAGTAGTGATCTGGAAGGATGGAGTGAAATGTAGCAGGTTATGTAGGAGTTACTGCCCACAGGCAGGGAACACCGAATATAAAACGCAGGATGGGAAACAAAGCAGAAGACTACAGCAGATCACAAGAGACAAATGTCATCTTGTTGTAAGAAAGACAAACATTGCTATGAGAAATAAAATAAAAGTGTTAGGAGTGGAAAGCCTGTGCATAATCTGCTGAACTCAAAAAATCCTTGTATTTCTTTTGTGTCTGAATACCTAGGAAGGATGTGGACCTACCTGAGAGGGTCTAGGGAACAGAAATGAGAATGGAAATTAGTCTAAAAAATGTGACTTAGGGGAAAGTGGGATGGACAAACTAGTTGGTAGTGTGCAGTGGGGTGGAGGGAGACCACTTAAGGAATAGCTGTTACATTGGAAGACTACTTCAAAGAGAAGGGAAATGTCTCTTCCGCAACTTATGGATAGGATAAGTCTTAGTGTGCTTAAACTGAGCACAGGAACATTAAAAAAATAATGGAAGAATAGTGAAAGATTCCACCAGGAAAAAGCTTTAAAAACAGCTGAAGCAAACCCTTCTTCTTAAAAGATGGATTGCATCTTTGGGGCAGAGACAGTTACATGACCTCTTGAGACCTTATGGCTGGGATCAATGTTTGAGGAAAGCGATGGTGGCAAACAAGAAGTGAGGGGAAGAAAAAGCAGTTTGAAAGCACAGAGAGGAGAAGGACTGAGGGAAGTCAAGTGTCAGGTAGGAAACTGAGACAAAGATGATGAAAAATGAGACTGCCATTTGTAGGGAGAGTCATTTCAAAGGAGTGTTACACTGTCATGAGCAAAGACTTAGGAGGCTACACATAAAGCCAAGAGAAAAGGCAAGCTTCAGGTGAATCTGCCCTTGTTGTAGTTTTTGTTCCAATGTCTCCCTTAGCAAGTAACACAGTGCAAGAAAAGCATATCCACAGGGAGGAAAACAGCTGATGCTGAAGACATAGCACCCACATGACCCATGGTGGCATGGCAGGAGTAGTACATTTTGCTTCAACCCCGCCCTAGCATGGTGCTGTGGGCAGGACACTCATCATGGTCAATAGTTACTACAAGCTCTCCTGGAGAACATCTTCCGGTCTTGCTTCATCTGCAAGGAATCCAGCTCACGTTCCTCAAGGTCA
Organism: Acanthisitta chloris; assembly: GCF_000695815.1. Taxonomy (NCBI): domain Eukaryota; kingdom Metazoa; phylum Chordata; class Aves; order Passeriformes; family Acanthisittidae; genus Acanthisitta; species Acanthisitta chloris. The sequence continues at coordinate 13,228 of NW_008669585.1, forward strand.
CCCAGCAAAATGAACAGGGAGGGACATACTCTAGAAGCAGCTCCAGAACTGAACTCATACAGTAACAGACACTTGCCCTAAGCCAAACTGGAGGAATCCAGGGACCGACAGTGGCGTCCATATGGCAGAGAGCAAAGCAGGACACGTCAGCCATAGCAGACCAGAACAACACTGCTTTCCTCAACTGTTAGACTGATCTAAATTTGCAGCAATAAGCACGACTGCAGTGACAGCGTTAGGTGTCTAGGCACCAGGCAGTGCCTGGTTTGAGACAACATATTGACCATTTTAACTGACATCTGATGTGACATATGGACATCTTTGGTAGATCTGTAAATAAACTATGACAAACCATCACAATGTTTTAATTTAGCAACTGCATTGGCTTTAAAATAGCATTGCTAATAGTCTGTCTTATGTTTCTTTCTCTTCTGTCAATGAGGACCTATGTCTAGGGACTTTCTGACTCATATAAATTAAAGCAGCAGAACCAAAACAAAGGGTCAAGCCCCCAAGCCATCAATCTTTTCCAGCTGCTGAGTCATAGAGCAGTAATCAAGACAAAGAACGTTCCAGTTTCTCATTGCCATTTCCTAATATCAACATATTTACATTTAATGACCTTCCTTTTCCTAAAGAAGTGTCAAATTGTGCACGTGTCTATGCGTGCCTGTTTAGATTCTGAGCTGCAAGGCCATCCTCTGTTCCTTATGCTCTGTAGCTTCTGAAATATTCAGCCCCATCAGATTCCTTGTCAATGACTGTGTTGTTTCTTAACTCTGCACATCACACATTCAACATGGTTCCCTGAATAATTATCTGGAGTTTGACTGGGTGGTTGATGACAAAATTTCTTTCAGGTCACTTCAAGTGATGCTCCTATGTAAAACAGTAAACTGATTTTTGCACATGTTGACAAGTTTGCAGTTTCATTTTTGAGTAAAACCCTGTAAGTGTTATGAGATTCCTCCTTCCACCTCCATTTCAATTCTTTATAAATAACACACATTAGAGGTGGAAAAAAAAACCCACAAAAACCTCAACTAATATCAACAAATAGAACTAAAATGTTTGCACAGAAATTCTAGATACCTTTTAATACATGAAAGAAGCTACAGAGCTCTGGTTTTATTCCCAGATAATTAAACAATGGCAAAAATGGCTGAGGGCATCAAACATAAGAGTACCTCAACCGAGGATCTGAGCCAGCTCATGTTGCAGAGCTGTATTTGCAAGACAGGCATTATTACACATTCTGGTGAAGTACTCCACAAGTTTAACATTTTAAGGCGGTTTATGAATTTCTAATGTCAATTCACATAAAATGTGCTTAAACACCCAGATGCTATGACCAAAACCAAATGAACCATAAATTTGAAGTTCACCCGAACTGGTGAAGTTAAATCAAGCTTCTAGTTTAAATTTACACTGCCTTGGATGTGTAAATTAACATCCAAGCAGCGAAATTTACTTTTAATTGGCTTGGACCATAGATGAACTCTTTCCTTTTCATTCTGCCTTCTGATTTTAATTGGGCAGAAAACTACTGTAAATATTTTCTTCTTTCTCACCCCTTCTTCCCAAGGTTTTTTATAAACAAGTGAGGTATTGTTTAGCTGCTATGTTCTATACCCCACACAACCCAAAGCAAAACAGAGAAAAAGTATGTGTCCTGATTGCTACAGAGCAATCAATACCACCAAACAACTTGCATACATCCAAACAAATTGATCAGTGCAACTTATAGCATCGTCTTAGCTTCACTTCTGTGTGGGGAGGGAAGAGTAGACTTGGAAACTTCAGCAAATGAACCTAAACAGATTTGCTCAGAGGTCTCCGAGTCTCTGGTCAACAGCTCTGTGCTGTTCAAAGCCCAAGTACAAGTGCATCACTGTTCTCTCATTTAAATGTAGAATAATTCTAGGATTCATGGCAATGCCAGCTTAAACTTAACTCCAAAGAAACCCTTTGTTTTCAAATAAATCAGTGCCTGGTTTTAGATAATTCTATAAAGAATCCTATTCATCCACCACATAACGTATTAGTGAACGTGAAAAGAGCACCAAAGAGGCAGCCAACCTCCAAAAAATTCTGAAGAAAAGTGAAGTTAAACCAATCTATCTGGCATATGCCATTAGAGTTACGTGTAATGTAACATACACAAGATGTAAAACCTCATTGGAAGCAGCACAGTTTGTTCTTGATACAAACACTTCACACCAAGACATTTGAAAATTTCAGAGCACGCTGGCCACACTCTCACCAGAGCAATGCAATTGCTCGGGTTTTCTGTCACTGTTGCAAGTATCACATTATGTTCAAGGGGCACAATCAAGGGGCAGTTTTGGGGTCCTCGACAGAAAAACTCCATATGTTTTTTATCAGGGATTTGAAAACAGCAGGATGGCAGGGAAGAGTTGTTAGTCCCAACAATTCCAAAGATAACAGATATTCTCTTAGGAAGGGCTGATTTTGGAGGGTGAAATTTAGCTGTTTTAATATTAAAATGCTGCTTAAGCATTTCCATGCTAGTCTGAAAAATACAGGACCCCTTTTATAGAGCAATTGGTGAGGATAAATTAGCTATTTATGAGAAATTTGCCATGAGTACTGGAAGCTTAAGTTTACACCATTACATTCACTCCTTAAATGGAATGCTTAAATTAAACAAGAGTGCCTAATATTTGAAAATCAAAATTCAAGAGGCAAATTGAATTCCAGGCTGCCAGCATCTATAACGACAACAGATAACCCCCTTCTGTTTCACTTCTTACCTCTCATAAAACATTGTTATACACTCTTTAATGCTACAAGTTCCTTTTACTCACCTTTTATGAAAATATACCTTTTTTTGTCCCCCCCCAATGTATTAAAGATGCACTACTACTACTGCAGCAAGGACACAAAAGTCTCCTAGTTCTCTGGTTCACTTGTTTGACAGTCTGGGTACTTTTGCTAGCTAACTTTTGTTTCCGAACTGTCCTAGATGTTCTGTTTTGTAGTTTTTGGTAGCATTCCAAACTCGTAGACTTAAGCATACCTTGCAAAAACAAGATGCATTAAGTCCAAGAGTTATTTTTTTTCTCTAATTACCTCCTGTCCCCCTTCTGTGCTCTTCCCAGCATTGAAGCAAAACACATACCATAAACTAGAAGTTCCAACAGCGTTTAAGTAAAAGCATTCATTTTCTGAATGCTCAGCCCTTATTTATTTACTAAACTTAGTATGAAACATATTTTAGGACTTCATAGTGATCCCAGTTCATAAATACCTAACACTAAGACGCCAAACAAAAAAAAAAATCTAAACCTAAAGTCTCAGAATATAAATACACAGTAGTTCAGAGTCCTGCGGGCCAAGTACACTTGCATCTAAACACATGTATCTGGCATTCC
>NW_008669585.1:16637-21730 GCF_000695815.1 Acanthisitta chloris
GGGCATGGAAGGTGCCAGTCATGGGCTTAAGAACATGCTCTAGGAGATGAGTTGGAGGCAACTGGACTCATCCAGCCTTGAGAAGAGGAGGCTTCAGGGGTTCTTAACAGCAGCCTCCCAGTGTCTTTGAAAAGGTTACCAAGACAGACACAGACTCTCCGTGGCACTGCATTGCATGAGAAGGGAAATCCCCATGAGGATCACTGACCATGAGAACAGGTTGCCCAGGGGGACCATGGAACCTCTGTCTTCAGGGGTTTTCAAAACTCAGCTAGACAAAGCCCTGAGCAGTTCTGTCTGAACTCAGGGTCCCCACTTCAAGCAGGAGGTCACACTCACCACCTCCCAAGATTCCTTCTAACCAGAATAACAGCATGATTTGAGATGTTTAGCCCAAAGCAGCACTTACCCCTTCAGTTTATCTTCCCAGCTGAATCCAGAAATTACACAATGTTGCATGCAATGTTACATGCAACATCACAGGACAATAATCCTCACAAGTTCCCAAACACTTAAATTTTCTCATTAAAATATCAATTTGAGTACAGATTAATGATGCAAAGCCCTGAAATAGCTATCAAGATAGTTTCTGAAAAATAGAACTGTGTTTCCAACTGGTGCCTTGTTTTAAAACAAAGAGAAAAGTTACAAGTTCTCAAAAACTGGCACACAGTTTGCACATATTTAGGTATCAGATTTTGCATCCTGTATTATATTGATAAATACAAATACTTGAGAGTGATTTCAGTTCCACAGATGATCAATAAACACTGAAATATGAGGTATAACTCTGTGGGGGCACTGCAAATCTATTCTGATGCACCTGCTACATTAGCAACATTGAGTACAGAATCAGAAGCAAAGCTTTCCTTGGTCTGATGTCTGTTCCAAAATATTTTGCAATTAACAATCCAGTGAAAATATTTTAAATAGCTCTGTTTCCTCAGTTATTTCACAACAGTGAATGAGAGAAGCACCACTGAAGGAAAACTGATTGCAAGAACTGGAAGAGATGGCAGCAGCAAAGCAGCATGCTAGTGCCTCATAAACCAATGGGAACACATTGGTCCTGCTTCTCAGCAAAGGATCAGAAGTTGGTACCCCTTTGGTTTACTCCAAGAGAAACATAACAGTCTGTAAAGTTATGCAACTTCTGCACTGGCAGTATTTTGCAATAGTATTTGGCAAGGCACTTAGTACTAGCAGCTTGCCAGTTGCCCTCAGAGTTTCAAACAAGACTGCCAAGAAATAAAATGTGACATCTCTTTGAATAAAGGAGCTTTGGAACAAATTTAGACATCAATCTTGCTTAGCCACACTCCCCCACCAACCAGGTGCTTTCCTGCCCTAAAACAAAGGAAGACTGTAGCTGCAAAGCAAAGCATTTCAACTACGAAGGAATAAGGAAGTTCCCTCTCCTTGTCCGATAATGCTTGTGGGATGTCCAAGAAACCCGAAATATCACATGAAGATATAACCTTACTTCTTCCTTTGCTAAAAGCTAAGGAGAGAGACTCTTAATACAGGATTGGGTGAGGGAATGGAGTTACAGGTCAGGTCACAAACACCCAAATCTGTGTTATAGATCACTTAGGGCAACGCTTAAAATTCTGCGAAATACAAAATTGGCAGACTGACACCGATTGCCACACAGATACACCGTGCAAGAGAGGTGGCCCAGGAAGGAGATTCCTGCACTGGAAATGGGACTTGCCCCACTTCATCTTCAGGGCTTAAACTTCTAAACTGTGACTACAAACAGCTGTCACCACCCACTGCAAATCTCAGAGCTCATTCTTCTCCTGGGCACAGTTTTCTCCTAGAGTAATTAGCCAAGTGTTGCTCCTCTCTTGAAACACATAGGATATCACAGAAATGCTCACCTCTCACAACAGTCTCATCATCAGCAACCAACCACTAGGTCCCAGCTCTTCTCCCAGTGGAATGCACAAGCTGCTGTGACTGAGTCAGGTTCTGGTGCTCCCTCCTGTCAGCCTCTGGCAACTGACCGCATTTTCCATAAGATGGCCCAGGTTGAACACAAGGAGAGACGTGTGCCCTCACACTCGCTTCCTTCAGCCTATGCAACAGCTGCAGTGGTGGAAGAAGATGTGGGCTTGAACCCCTTGGGCACAGGGACCAGGAGCCCAGGTTTCAACTACCAGAGTATCAGTCCGCTCTTTAGACAAGTCCCACCACCAGCAGCTCTCGGGGAAAGGTGAGCCCTGGCTCCTCCTCCGGCAATGCTTTAAAAAAGGAAGCCTACACAACTGCATTTGGAGACACAACCAATCCTATCAGCCTGTGTGTTTACAATGTGCTTGCCAGGTGCCCTAGTTTCTTGTCTCCTAAGGGCTTTGATGTTCAACTACAACAGCTCTAGATAAGGCGCTTAACTTTCTGCTTAAAGAGGGAGATCCAATACTTTTAAGGCACTTTCAGAGTCAGGCAGACACTGTGTTAGTTGGTTTGGAAGACTTGGGGCGATAAATTCTGTTTGAGAATTAAGAATGCAAGCAGGAACTTGATTAACACATTTTTAAATGTTCTTACAGTATGCTGAAGCCCTTCAGTTCTACTTTGGAAAGTGTGTTTGCTCTGCAGGATATTTTAGCATATGGATACTACTTAAACTAGAACAAAATGAATCTGTCAATATAACCACTCACAGCGCTAACTTCAAATAAAAACAACATATTGCTTTACTACAGCTCAGTCTACATAAATGCATACATTACTTATGCTAGTTTCTAGTTCCTCAGTCTACAGGGCAAAAACAAATCATAGCAGAGTAAGTCTTCAATGACTTAGAGATGTCCAAAAATTAAGTCACAAAAACAACCGACAGTGACTTTCCTTTTGAAAAGTGACCACTCCTTCAAAATAACATTTTTTTAACTGACAAATTAGACATCCAAAACAAAAAATTAATTTGCAACTGCAAATATGTGTAAACTGACCTCTATTTCCATGCAGAAATGCAGGACATTTGTATATGAAATGGCTTGTGGCTGTGGGACAAAAAGGCCCTACTACTTGTATGCAAATCATCAAACTGAAACCATCTGGAAAATGATCTAGGATACAGGCAGGATAACCCAAGAGGGAACTGATTTGTGGATGTAGCTGAAGGATCACAGGTTATTAGAAGCTTATCCTGTATGGATGGGATGGAAAATAAGATTTGACATACCCTCTTATACAGTGATGATTAACATGAACTTGCAATTAGCATGCATGGCATTACAGATTGACAGATGATTTCCATCATAAACCCTAGATCCTGGGAGAGATGAGATGCTTTGCATCTATTTTTATTTGCTAATACCTGCTACATTTTATTTAATATACTTTATTTTTGGCCCTCAGCATACCCTACTGAATAATCTTGTTGCTGGGTCAAGTCAGCTTTGGAGGCTTGCAGCTATTCCAGCTAGCTAGGCTGCAGCAATTCTGCATATTAAAAACCAGCAATCACTATTTTAAACACATGCCATTACAGTCAAATTATCCACCTACTTATGGATTGACTTTAAACAAGTGAAAAAAAATGAACAGAGTAGTAATTTTAAAGTGCCCACATCTTAAAACTTGAACTGCTGGCTCCCTGAAACACATTATTTCATAAGCAGAGTGGGCTAGAAACCGCCCAACTAACGTCCCCCTGTAGGCCCTTTGAAGACTTGTGTTCAATTGGACTTGAACATCCAGCTTTGTCAGGCTTCTTAGAAAGATACCTGTCCTCAGAGAATGAGAATGCACAGAGCAGTAGTAAAAAGCCACAACTCCTATGAGCTGCTGATTATTAGAATGAAGATCCACTCAGAACAGCAAAACCCAATGAATTACAAGTCTTGCAGTACTCTAGATACAGCCCATGTATACAGCAGTCCATGTAACTCTCCTTTCCCTCAGGAAATGTTTAATCCTCTTTAAAGATTACAATAGATGCTGAATTTATTAGATTAGCATGAAAGAAATTAAATGCAAGGGCTGTCAACATCTATTTTGAGTGTCCAGTATAAATGTCAATGCTATTTCAATGCTCAGAGCATGTAACAAAGAGGCTGTAGCACTTACGAGAGAGAAACACAGAGATCATGAGCTGTTTTGTGCTGCCAACTAGTGCATATTCCTGCTCTTCATACACTCCCAAAAATTAAGGAAAGAGCTTGGCAGAATTCAGATTTTAAAAAGAGCTTTGCAGGAGCATGTAAGTTTCTGCCAGAGGCAGCCAAGGAGCCCTGACCAACGCTCATGAAAGCACTGAGCCAAAGACATCCTGCAAATACAAAGTCACGCAGGTGAATGTTACGGGATACTCTTTCAAGCTCAACCAGTTCTCCCCCTAATGCAAATCCTCCAAGTCTGCATCCGAACTTTACCTTCTCGCAAAAGATCTGGGCAGGAAGTACTGATCCTTTGCTACTCCTTCTGCATAGGAGGAGAAAACCTTATTTTAATTCTCTCCCTGCCTCTAACCTTCTCTCATACTGAAGGTGTTCAAAGGGGTAAAGAGGCAGTTCCAGCCCTTGACTCTCTGGCACAGAGAGCACTAGAAAGGACTTCAGACCTGAACTGTATTCGCTACTTTTCCTGTCTGTGAGGCATAAAGCAAAGTGAACCAGGGTGTCCTCATCCTACTGGGCATTGGGGAAAGGGCTCTTTCACCGGCTCCAAATGTAAATGCCAAGCTATCCTTTAACCTCTGAAGTATCTGCTCCCAGCTTAGCACTACTGCTTTTCTGCAATTAAGTAGTGGAACGGGAGTTCGGTAGTGTCTGTAGCTGTGACCGAGAAATCAAACACTTCCACACCGAGCCAGCCATGCAAAATAAAGCATAATATGTAAAACTACACAAACACACAGTAACCCATAAAAACATCAGTGCAAGAGTACCAACAGGAGCAAGTAACACTGCTCGAGAAGGGTGTGAATTAAAAAAAAAAGGCAGAGGGGAATGTGAAACCATGAATGACTTTGCAACTCTTTTGCAAATATAGTATCTAAAACTATACCGGCTAGGGGAGGGAAAAAAAAAAGCTGCAGAAGTTTCTCCACGTTTATTTGTTTATTCGCCTGCAAGCACTTT
>NW_008669586.1:0-19430 GCF_000695815.1 Acanthisitta chloris
AAAAAAATTGCTGGATCTATTTACTTGACAGCAAGCACCATAAACATTGAGAGTTACTCAACAAAACAGGCACATAAGGACTATGACAGTGTCACAAATTACTCCTTTTTCAAGATGAAATAGCTCCATTTAAACAAAAAGTAACTGTAAAATAATCTGTGCATTTGGGATTTCAATGCACACTACTAATTTTAGAGTGTGCTATTAAAAGATAAAGAAAAAATAGCAACCTTGTTAAAAGCAATGCAAGAAGAGTACAAAGAAAATATCAAGCTTAAACTCGAAGGAAGAAATCCATAAGGGAAGAAAACCAGAGGTTTTACAATGGAATTTGAGTTGTAACTTTTACCTATAGCTTTTACAGACGGTCATTGACATTACCCATTCACACAAAAGATAACAGGGGAAAAAAAAATGTTTCACACATCACTGCTGTCTTCCATTACCTGTAATTATCCATGTTCAGATCAGGCTAGGAAGAAGAAATACACAAGGAAGAACAGTTAAAAGCCTGTTACAGGACAAGAATGTAGTATTCCTTCCAGTACATGATGTCCACTTCCTATCAAAATCACCGAGTACCCTATCTGAATGATACAAGGCTTTTGCTTCACATTGTGGATGTTTTAGTTAACTGCAACTTAAACTAGGTAAGTTTTTAAAAGTCTGTTATTTTTAGATATCTCCCTTATCAAAGATTTATCCTTGCAATCATGTATTTCATAACAACAATCAATACAGAGCATACAAACTTTCTAATATATCTATTGAGATCTGCCTTAGAGAGCAACACTTTTTCCCTTTTGCACACTTAACCAAAAATCTGCTTCAAAATGCTCACATCTCTCATAATTAAACCCCCTTTTAAAATTTATTGTCAGGTTTTATTTAAGATAATTATCTATTCATTTGTTCTTAGGTAAAATCTGGTCTTTTAACTGTCAAGAAATACTTTCCTCTTCTATACTGTTCACACAGTATAGATTTTTTTAGCTTTAAATTTCACTAAGCCAAGCAAAGCTGCTCTTAAAGTCTCTTCTTACACCCCTAATTGATCATTGTTTCAGTGATTCTTGTAGTTTTCCTTAGCATCCCTTCTAGTCTCAATTCATGTCTCCAGAACATGAGATGAAAGTTGTATACATTATTTCCGATGAGGCCTCGCCTAGTCTTTCTACAATGGCACAAATATGTCCTTATCTATATAATAATAACATTGTAAGCAGAATCTCATGAGATGACCAGTCATCTTCTGATAACCTTGTAGACCTTCTAATTTTCATTCACTGTTGCTTCATAAGATCACTGATTGCATTTAGCAATTCTGCTATTCACCTTAAACACATGAATTTCTGTTCATCATTCTAGTACAGGACTACAAGCCTTGGCCAATATCGAATTTAGTTTTCTTTTACCCTCTTTGCTGGGTGAAGTCTTAATACTAATACCTGTAGACTATGCTGTCACATAAAACCAAAGCTGAAAATACTTTCAAGTTACAATATGGCAAAAAATGTCATTTAATGACAGACTAACATGTCTTTTCCTTAAAAATATATTATCATTAAGAGGGAGAAGGAATAAAGTATGATCAAATAATCAACTGTTAAATTTACAAAACCCCTCACCATCCCAAACAATTTCCAAAACTGAAAACATATGACCGTATACATATAGTATACATACTTTCCCTCACACTTCTCTATTACTAGACAGTGCCACTATCATATTCACTACTGAAACAAAACCCCGAAGACAAGAATTTTGGCAAGGCAGACATTTTCAATGTTGGGTTAATCACCTTCACTAACACCAAAATGCAGCAGTTTTCATCAGACACTGAATACTGATAGAGCAAAAACATATTCAGAGTAGGATGCTGATAAAACATCATGCTGAATAAAAAAACATGAAGGTAGGCATGTTCAGCAGAGAAAGTTCCCTGTCATTAAGTAACAGAAATGCTGCGAAAAAGAATCTTGAACCCCACCACTAAAGCAGACACCTTGGATTCTTCTTTTCTAAGGGAGATCCCAGCCAGTAGCTTACAAAGATGCACATTTATAATAACGGCTCATCACCATAAACCACAGACTAATTTAAAGACAGATTGGTCTTTTGGGGTTTGCTTCACTCTTGAGAACAGAAAACTCACATTTTTCATGCTATCACTGCTGTGGAGCAGAGGAAGATTTGTATTTTACATGGTCTCTTTACAAGATATGATTGGAAATATGCAGTACTTTCCATAAAATTCTGACCTACTTAGTGGTTTCCATCTTGGCCTTTCCATTTGTTGAATTATGTCCCACCCGCTGTTGCAAATCAAGCATCTTCAATATCTAGAATACTGAGAGAATTACAAAAATTGTCTGCAGGATAACTATTTCTTCTCACATTTTAAGTAAAGTTTAAAGTTTTTTCACCAGAATTATTTCTGCTGATGCTGCACACTTTTGAAACTCTGCTTTTTAAAAACTGCTTCTTTGTAGCTTGGCTTGCTATTGCATAGGGCTGAAAATACTTTTCTCCTCTTGCTAATTTACACAGTACTGAGCAACAGCCAATACGGTTTTTCTTTTTCTGTAGAGGAATATATAATTTAGCCATCTAATTTTACTTCGAACTTTCAATTTTCTTTTTGAAGGAAAAAAGGATACAGAACTAAAATATTTAGCTATGGTCCTTTTCTCGCTTCATCTTTTTTCAACAATTCTTTAAACATTAAATTACTGTGAAACCATTGCTTTAAACTGACTCGATTAAAAATATCTTCACTTTTCTCATTTTCTTCCATCTGAATTGAATGTTCTCCATCCTTTACGAAAGAGAAACTGCTTGACAAAGAGTGTTATTCTTACATGTCTGATTTATTTTATTCACCTTTCAAGAGAACTGAGGCAACTGTGGCTTTCAGGAGGATTTATTGTCCTGTTTGCACTATTATCTCCCTCTGGAGGGATCAAATCTTGCTGTCTCCCTTCTGCCAAAAGAGAAATAGATGGGCTAGCTAAACTGTTAGATCTTATTTCTGGGTTATCCGTATTCTTTTGTCCATCGACTGAAGCTCTGTCTGCAGTACCATGCCTGCACCAGGTCTCCCTCTTTTCCCAGGCTACCATATAAACATTTCAATACCACTGGGATCACTGAACAATTGCTTGAAAAGTTCATCAGTTTCAAGGTTCCTTTCATGCTTATATCCAGCCCCGATAGTTCTTTATTTAGATTAAAAAACAGACACCTAAACAGCAGAAGCCTTGTCAGCAAGCCTCTGAATCAGCAATACCCGATCTCTAGCAGAGTGAAGAGATCTTCCTCCTGCCCAGTATGACTACAGTCAAATTTCTAAAATCACTTTCATGCAATGTGCCTGTTATATAAAGCAAGTCTTTGTCCCCTCAATGAGTGATTACACAATTATGGCATAGTCCCATGGTTTTTCCTGTGCCAGAAGTTTTGACACTTTTTCACTTATGCTGTTAGAAAGCACTTGTCTGTCTGCTCAAAGTGGCCTAAGAAAATCTTAGCAGTTCTACTCATCAACTCACTATACTCATAACTTTTTAACAAAACAGTTTCCACTAGAATATTTTTAATACTGGTATGTTACACAAGCAGAATATTCTGGAGGCATATTGAATGGTCCTACCACGGAAGAGCTACATCATACACCTGCTTCAGTGGTACACAGTATCAGCACTGTCATTCCGTATCAGCCTAAGGAGAACACTTGCATCTGTCTTTTAGTACATACTGTCCCGAATCACTCTTTGTAACTCCACTTGGTATGGGACTCATCTTTCCATTCTTTCACTGTCCTTCTTGGCAGCTGGAATGAACAGAGAGCGGGGCATGTCCCATTTCCCACCCTAGCACGTCCCTGCCATGGCACAAATACAGTAGCTCTACCACTGTGGACATGCTTTATAAGTAACATGGACTGTGAAATAGCACCAGAAGACAATCACTGTTTTCTCAGTGCGGAGAACTCTGACAATAACACAGCTGGACTAATGGGCAGGGCAAACATCAAAGGCCCTGCTGCCAAGAGAACTGCAGGGCCATTTTTACATCACCAAAATTTCATCGTATCTCACATCTCACCAGATGATCTTAATTACAAACCAGAGCTGTACTTTCAAAAGCTTGCTTAGTTATGTGAAAATGTGTTCTTTCTCTATTGTTATCACTGCACAAGACTTGTGAAAATCAGGCATATGCAAATGATATTCATCTATCAAAATCTCTCTTTAGCTGGGGAAAAAAAGTGATGTAGGTCCATGATAGCAGTTTTTGAATGCACAAAGGTTGCTGCAAAGAGAAAGAGGATGATTGTTGATGCCCCTGGTGGACTAGACAAAGAGTAAAGCATGTAAATTACAGCAAGGATAATTCAGATGAGATGTTAGGGAATTAAATAATGAAATAGTAGAATTCATTGCATTTAGGAAATAGTGGAGACTCCATCATTGCCAATGTTTAAGGATGGAGAGTATCTCTTGTTGGCACTTTCTTCCAGGCTTACCCTTCAACTAGATGACAAATTCCTGGAGGTATTTAAAAGACAAACAAATGAGACACTTAGGGACATGGTTTAGTGCTGGACAGGGCAGTGCTGGGTTAATGGCTGAACTCTTGAAGGGTTTTTTCCAATCTAAACTATTCTATGACTCTACAATATATTGTTATGACACACAAACACTATCTGTGCATCGAGTCATTTTACTTATTTTTAATACATTATAATTGCAGTTCCACACATAATTCATAAAATTTAGAAGAGCATTGTATTACATTCGCATGAGATCCCTTTCCAGCCTTCAACTTTCTGCTATTAGCACATTATCTACACTTTCACAGGGGGGAAAAGAAAGAAAAAGAAAAGATAAACTGGTGTCCACATCCCTTTTTTCATAACCCCTGCACTATGATTGTTCTTTCTGCCTCATTGTTATGCGAGATAATACTCATCTTTCTTGCCTAGAACAGAAAATCTGTCACTGTTACTCTTTTCCTCCACCTGCATCATTACACCTATGCTCATTTCAACTCTGTCAAGAAATACCAAAACGTACAGAATTCTCTCAAATTCTGTTAGCACTGGATTTATAACATCTTGCTATAAGCCTTATTTTTTGACTTTTCTCCTTATCTTCTGCTTCTGCCCTCTGGATGTTCCTTGCATGTCTTTTTTTCCTTTCATATGTTCCTTTGAAGTTCTTATGAGAATCCCTTTGACACTTTAAGTATATTCAGTAACAGGAACAAAACATGGTAAATCAGTGTTTTATCAAAACAATGTGGAAAAATCCCATTTCATTTACTGAAAGTCCACCTTGGACAATTTAAAAGCTGCAATTTGATTCCAATTGCACCATATAAATGCCAGACAGAACAAGAAACTGTCACAATAATTGGCAAGTTTAATATAAGATTTAAACACATCAAATCTCGGCTTTTATGAGGCCTCATTTTTGTGTTATTTCTTGGTTCTGTAGGTGATGCAAGGGAAAATGCAAAACTGCCATCACTGGAGTCATTTTTAAGGCAAGTATACAATATTTCTTATATATAATACTGAGGATATTTCTGTAATGAGATTGCAAAAAAATTGTCTGCAAATGACTGCCCAATGCAAGTGCTTTACAATAATGAATCTCCCTTTCATAGCGACATTATATAATCACACTTAAATCATTCTATAGGAAATTCATTTACCATATATTTTAAAGTTAAAGCCCCCGTCTGTCTTTGTCAGCATTTATTATTCAAAAGTTTTTTTAGATGTAGTTCTTTATATATATACTATTACATATAACATTGGGATGAGTGCTATAGTGCAAGCTTTACTGAATTCTACTTCTTGGGGTCAACAACCAAGATAATGAAAAAACTTGTCACAAATGCCACTAGAGTGATGCAATGCATTTACTTATTTATTGCATGCTGTAAAATGATTTGGTAGGAATTACATTGTATATTTAGGTTCAATAGCACATTTGTTTCCATCCAGTGGTCTGGCCCAAATTCAAGGTTAAGAAATATGCAAGCAAAACCTACATAGCATGTTTGATCTTATAAAAATTCATGAATATTGTTACCACATGCTTTCTTCACACAGAAAAAGGAATCTAAATACCATCTGTGCAAGATAGTCTAATTAGACGATTAGGATCACAGAAGTTCTGCTTGCTCCTGTGTTCTAGTCCCTGCTCCCTCAGCCACCTTAGAAAAAAGAGAAGTGAGGAAGAGGAGAAAAGGGACAGCAACACCAGTGTAGTCAGGAGTTAACTACCCGCACAGAATTTAGCTATCCAACTCTACCCACGGGAGTTTGCCTTTTTTTCCCTTGATGTTTAATGCCTGGCCCAGCAAAAGGCTTGTGAATAAACTTGGCACCTGATGAATCACATTTTAATAAGTTCAAATGATATTCTGCAACAAACTGGTATTTAATGGCTGCAGCATACCACAGAGACCAATTTTTCAGGATTTGGCAGCAACAATAGAAAACTAAATGATAAAAGCACATAAGTAGTTCTTAAACAAAATAAATGAGGTATAAACATAAGTAAAGGCTGTACTGAATATATAAAATGAGTCTGACTACACACAAAACCAAAGATCCATTTGGAACCACACAATTTTAGAAATAGAAGAGATAAATGTACAAAGCAATATTCTACTACAATAGTCACTAATGTGCTTCACCATCAGTTTAAAACTCTTTGTTTCCCACGACTTTTTTCTTAATTACAGGATAATTTATGAATGCTAGTAACAACATGCAACCAAAACCCTTAAAGGAAAATCAGATCCTTTTATTTTGAACATGAATTCTGACAAGTTTCAACAGCTTATATCATATTCAACAATTTGACATAAATTTGTAGAGCTAAGCAATGAACTCACTCAGAAATATGTATTCAAAACATTTTTTCTCTTTGGCTCACCAACTGCTCACAAACAGATGGGTTCTATTTGTTTAACATATTTAATACTTTTATTTTCTTGTTTATTTTTTTTTACCATATCTGTAGTGGCTGCTGAAAGTTTACTTTGACTAAAGAATAATCAAAATGTGAGACTGGTCATGAATCACAATTATGCAACTAGTCTGCTTTTGGACAGAATACATATGTGTATCTTATCTACCACTGACTAAAATTTGTATTCTGAAAACATTTTCCAATTTGAAGCTAAGTCAGAATATCTTTGTGGAGTAGTATATTTTTCCAGACTATGGAAATTAAGTTAAATGTAATGCCCCCTACTTTCCTGACCTTAGAGCTAGGAGAATGACACATGAAAAGTCAAAGTAACACATCAGTGTTATGCAAGCAGGTCTCCAGGATCTTGCAGTAGCATTGCCAAGATTGGATCAAGTCTTTACCAGTGTTCAGAGATAAAATGCAAGTACCTTATAAGAGCACTGCTTAATAATAAAGATGATCACTGTGGTGCAGTAATTGAGTTGGAGAAGGAAATTACTCAAGTCAGTAAGTGTGGAGGTATTCGACATGATTACATCCCTGAACCTAATTTTGATTTTCAATGTTCTCCCTTGTTTAGTCTAGCACTGCTGTGGAGGGCCAAAGACTGATTACAAGGAATAATGTTTTAAAGTGATTTGGTAAGATCCAGCTTGCCACCCAAAAGAAAAGCAAATCCCCAAACATCATTTATTTAATTACTTAAGCTAGATTTTAAAGTAGCTTGGAAAACTCAGGGCTCTGCTGACTGTCCTGGAAAGATCTGCTTTGATTAAAATTTCAGTGAATTCACCAAAATAAAAAAAATACTTTAATCAAGTAAGTATTCAGTAACTGGCAGAACCAGAAGGGATGGTCTTCTCCCAGCATAATGGTCTGTGCTTTTCCAGCTGAACTATTTCAGTACTAGGGAAACAGAAGACAACAAATACCATATCCATATTACACTATGTAAGCAGTGGACTTGAAGTGCTCAAATTCAGAGCTCTCACATGTTATTGACTAATATTCCCCCTGCCATTCTAGACAGTCTAATGCCTTCTCAGAAACCAGATCAGCAATGAACTCACACTGTCAACAGATGTGAGGGTGCTGCTTACTCAGCTTATGAATCCTTGCCAGAACTGGTTTGCTGCTTCAGGCTGCAGTAAATTAATCCCAGTAAAGCAAGGTTTATTTGCTTCTCCAATAGTTTCAACAAAATACTGATGCCACAATTCTGAGCAAGGCTGAGCGTATCTGAGCACTGGAGACAGCCTTGGAAAAGCTGGAGCTCTGCTGGAGTGCTCTTTCAAGTTCACATTACCTATAGGTTATTCACCTCAGAGAATTCACTTAGCCTTTACAAGATACTGCTGTTTGCTCTTCAAATGTTTACACAGAGAAAATTGTTAGTAACAGGCATATATGCATTTAAAGTCAAGGACACAGAGGCAGCTGGTGAGGGTAATAACATCAAATAAAGGGCAAGCTATGGAACCTTTTTCCTAAAGCTCTGAACTAGAAGGAAGACAATTTTTTTTCAGCAGAAATTCTTCCAAGATGACTGCGATTCTTACAAATTCAGCTTTGCATGGTTGTGTGTCACATTTCTTAAGATCGGAAAATAAAATCTGAAACAACAAAGTCTACCACTTTCAATACCTTGCCTAGCAGAAATGTCTTGTTTTATATTGGGCAAGTGAAGTTTTCCTTGCTGGAAAGCCAACTCAGTGCTACAGACCCAAGCTGGTACTGAACTGATTTTTCTTCCCTTTTATCTGCCTGGTGAGTCAAAGAACTGCTACCAACTGGGCACTGGACACCACACTTCCCTGTCTTTTGCCTACCATATTGCATGTGTTAAAATACCTTACTTCTCTACACCACAGCCAAATTCTAACAGGCACTTGAAAAAGTCAGCACAGCATGAAATTGTTTTTAACCTAATACAACTTAATGATTTTAAACATGCCTTTAGCTGGACATCCAGAGTCAGCAACACAGGAAAGAAGTATCAAGAACTTACGACAAACTCTACATATCTAATTATAAATGCTCAGAAATAACAGATGTACTAAGAAAGCTGCAATCTGATCTTTCAAATTGCAAGTACTGCACATGAGAAGCAACTTCTCTCCAGCAACATTCATTCTGCATATGCTGATAAAGGCATTACTGCCAGTGGGACTATGCAAGTGCTAAACTGTAGGCCAGGCAACATATAAAAGTTTATCTGCTCTGGGCGCAGCAGAGAATGAAAGAAATATGATAAGTTCTATACTCAACTTTTGTTTTCTTTATGTAGGCATGGACTTCCTACACCCAAGTTACACAGTTCCAACACAAATATGTATTTGTACAATATATAACAGCGCAATATAGAACTTGTACAACATTTTGGGTTCCAGGATATTTTCATCCTCCTCAGTAGTTGAGGTTTATTTGTTTGTATTTGGGTTTTTCTGTCCAGCATTGACCTGCATTTGTAGCTTTTCCATGGACATTTATAAAAATTAATATAATGGAGCAATAATTTCTGAAGAACACTCTGGGAGGTTACATGTGGGAGGAAATGGAACTCTAAGCTCTGTCTGCAACAAAACTGAAAGGCAAATCTTTTCAGTCTTTTAAATAATAATCTTCAGTGGTACTGATACAAAAACAATGTCATGCTTATTGGCAAAAAAAGAATCTTTAGTTGGTAGTTTCTGAACTTCATTTTAAAAAAGCATCTTGACTGACCTGGAAATATCCACTAACTCAAAGCAGTTGATGATTCCAAAACCTATTCGAAATAATTTTTTTACAATCCTAATGTTTCTACAGATAAAATATTCCAAAGGTGAGCTGGAACCTAATTGTTTCATTTATCCTGATTCTGCCAAGCTCGCTTTTCAACTGACACTTTCAGTTTCACTCATCCTCATGGAACTGCTCATTACAATCTCTGCCAGTTCGAGTTTCCTGCTGTTTACAACTTTGTGTAATTATTTTCTCAGAAATACAGGAGTAAAAAAGTTTTCAGGCTAGACAAATGAACTATTTACAGCTGCAACAAATCTGACATTCCACTTTCTCCACCAGCACTGTTATGAGTCCACATTCATGACCTCATCACAGAGGGCCTTAGCAGGGTCTAAATTGCTGAGTGTTGGTACTCAAGCCTTGTGGCAGGAGTAGTGAGAGTGAACAAGGTTTGCTTCATTCTCTTATTGCTGTAAGCACATCCAGAAGATACAGACAGAAGGTGTTCGTTGTCGAATGACAAACACTAGAGCTGGGATATTTAGCACAGTCATAGATTTTAGTGAAGGACAAAGCAGCAAGACAAGTGTTGTCTTATTTTTCCTTCTCTCAAAGGCATACTGGTATAAGAAAGAAGTTAGGCTTAATTTATCGAGCATTTACTAGAAAAAGCCAGAGGAAATGAAATTCATGAGCAACAACGGAAGCATTGGAGAATTTCAGCACTTGTCCCTGTAAAAATCACCTCTAGTAGAGTCACCAGTTCCTTAGTTTTAGTAACACAGCCCTTCCATTTTCTATTGTGTTTCTAAAATACTACTTTTGAACTTTCTGTAAAAAAAGCTAGTGTTCACTTCAGTAGCTGACAATGCTGTATTGAGGCTCCTGAGATTCTGCACCCTTGGGAAAACTGGTGCATGCAGTGGACCCAGCAGGCTGGCTAAGTAATGAAACACAGCCCAAGGCAATGGAGGGTCTGAAACCTCAAAGACCATGTAAAGCGACTTCACTTTGACTCCAGGCTATATTCTTTATGCCCCTTTTTGAACTCTCTTGAATATTTAAAAAACACCACATACTATAATTTTCTTTGTTGTTTCTCCATTAACCTCTACAGGAAAATACCTCTACCAACAAAATATTGGAACGTTAAATATTTCCTTGCAGGACTAGGCTCAAGTTCTGCTTTGCCCCAGTATTACATCCCCTTTAGCAGTGAGTTGCAGATTCTTAAGTAACAAATTCAATAGAATTATTGTTTTCCTAACACAGGGAGTTCAGCTTCTGGCAAACAGAAACTGTGGTTTGAAAGCGTTTGCATCTGCACTTATGTACTTAGTAGCCACTGACAGACCTATTCTTCATACTTACTTCTTTTAGGAAATAGTTTGTACTAGTATATCGCATCAATGAAGCTATTTCATCATGCAAGAAGGAGAAAAACAGGCTGAGATTTTCCAATTCAGTGAGCTGGCAATTTTCTTCAGAGTTTCTCCAGAACAATGCCTCAATTAAGCAAAATGATAAATCATTCTCAAAGTAATGGGAGTGAGAGAATAGACACAACAATCACTTTCTGACAGATATCACAGAAACCATGTAATCTTTAAACACTGCATTATAATTAGAAAGGATAACGAAAAAGGAGAAATGGGAGTTCTTCTTGATGTTCACATGCTGGTTATCAAAACACAAGAAAAGCTTAGAAAATGTACTTTCCATGCCCACACTGGACCCTTAAGCCTTTTGCTCCTGATAACCGCTTTATCTAGCCAAAGGAACAAATTTCTTCCTTTCCAAAGCATCTCCAAGAGGGAAATTACAGAACCTCCTCCCTTGAACAGAGCTTTTTAAAAAATGTTAGCATGGTTGTCATTCCAATGAAAAAGAATCTTATCAATTTACCCAGAAGTAGTGATTTAATACATCATATTCTTTGCATTGCTTCGCAAGAGCCGTTTCATATATTAGAACTTTAGCTCTTAGGAGGCAATCCCTACCATAGTGAGGGATGAGCAGAGAATGAAGACAAGAGAAAGGTTCTTCATCATAATTATACAGCTGTTTTCTTCCCCTTTTAAAAAAGCAAACATACAGAGAAACAGAAAAAAACACCCACAGACAAACAAAACAAATAATCAAATAAAACTACCTCAGCTGTCAAGTACAATGGTCTAATGCTTCACACAGTAGAATAATTCAAAATAGTCCTGGTGGTCTTCCAGAAAAGACAAAGGAAACAAATGTTATCAAAAGTTACTGTCCAGCACAGAGATGTTAATGACACGTCTTCCATAAAAGTTCCCATTTCTCTCAATTGGAGACTGACAGAAATGTGAATTTTTAACGAAGATGTGTCATTCACATTCTATACACTTACTGGTTGGTTTAAGTGCCGGTGCGATTGGAAGAGCTGAATGCAACCAAAGAACCTTCAACATGTCATGACAGCCTAGAGTTTTGACAAATGGAACTGACAGAATTACTAAAACCCTTCTGTAAAATCTCCTTAGCTCAAGACTTCATTTTGAAGAGTAATTGTGCCTGTTCTAAAATGCCAGGACCTCTCTCCCTGTTCTCTTCTAGTAAATCCTATTCCTTTCTTACTACTTTTCCATCAATAATACCACTGTTTCCATCCTCAGCTTCTTTGTCATGTAGGTCAGCAGCAGTCTCAAAAGCAATATGCTTCACAGATCCTCCCTTAGAATAGATATAATCAATTTTCAAACAATCTGGAAAAATCTGGACAAATCCTGAAGTGAGTTCCTCAGAAGGTACTAACTAATTTAAAACAAACAAACAAAACCCTTCCTGGACCTTCTCAGGGTTTAACCTGCCTAGAACCTTGCTTTCTATTTTCAAATCAATTGCGAGCAATAAAGAAAGGAGGGCAGCTCATCAGCTGCCTTCTTGGACACAAAGAGTTATTTAAATGCTTTATCAACATTTTGGAAAAGACCTGTCTTTCAAAACCAAGTTTCCATCACCTCCTTTTTGGTTCCACTCAGACAGTGGGCAATAGCATTAACTAAAACCAGCCAGCCAGATTTAAGAGTATGCGCTCTGTTTGTTGTTTTAAATTGTTGAATATCAATTACCTTATTATTTTGTGATTAGCATGAAACATATGCATCTATGTCTTGTGGCTTTTGGCAGTGATTTAAAAAAATTCAGCAACTTTACTATATGGCTGTAAACCAGCATGTTTCCAGGAATTTTAAGCGCTGACTAGAGCCATTCTCAATCTGCTCACCCGCATGAAGTTAATTAGGAGAGGCATGAAGCTTATGGCTGGGTGCAGAAATCAGCAATGGAGCAAAATTATCCTTTTTTTGGCATCAGCCAGTAACTGCCACTGTGTTTACATGTTTGGTTCTTTTAAAACGCTTTCACTGTTAAGTATCGGTTTAAGCTTTAACTTTGTATCTTACCCAATATTCTAAATCCTTCAATGAATGCAAATTGATGAACACAGGAGAATGTGGAGAGCTAATTATGTAGAGCTCAGGGAGGTACTATAATGTACTAATTTCCAGAAAATCCTGTTTCAGACACAGCCTTGGGATTCCTTTATCAACAGTTCATTTTTGACCAGAGTGCAACCGGCCATTTCATTTACAGAATGCCAAACCAAGCCTCTACTGCAATGCAAACATCTTACCAGAATATCCATGTAAAAGGTAATCTCCCTGAATGTTTCACAAGAGTCCTGCATCATTACAGTCCACACAGGGGAAACAATATACCACTACAGCCTTGGATAAGTGCATTTCATCAATGCTCTTCTTCCTATTTTTCTTGTTACAATATGCTACGAAAGAATGCTACCAAAGAACCTTCAACATGTCATGGCAGCCTAGAATTTTGACTAATAGAGCTGACAGAATTGCTAAAACTTGCATAAAATCCCCTTGGCTGGGGATTTTTCTTGTTACAATATCACAGTGAAAGCAGAGGAATATGATAATACAGAAGCAGACAGGAAAATCTTTGTACCAGTCTCCATAGTAACAGAGTTCATTCTTTAATGTAATATTAAAATAAAATAAGAAAGAGGATGCACTAAACAAACAAAAATGTAATCTAGGACTACATGAAATTCAAACTCCTTTGTTTTTCTTCATTTTGCAAAGTAAGGATGGATTTCCTTGTCTAGGACACCTTCCACAGTAAAAGGAGCACTCAGCTACATAATGAGGCATTTGTTACCCCGCTATGCCTCAAACCATGTGCATACATTAGTTTTTCAGTTTAGATAGTCTGCTTTTGATATGACTCCCTAACACCGCCCTCCTGCTTGCATTTTAGCTTGCACTGCGTGGTAGTCCTGCAACGTGTGAACTGGATTCCCTTCAGATGAAACTAAAACAGGAGACAAGGTCCTAGAGCAGAGCTAAGGTCATTCAGGCCAAGCATCTGGACCAGACCTAGTTTAACGGAGAAGCCCTAAAAGCCATAAACAGCGGATGCTGAGGCCTTATTCCAAACCTTTTCACTTCTGTTGCACAGAGGATTTGTCAACATAAATATAAGCCAAGTCTTGTCAAATGTTTTATGCTGGCAGAGTTTAACCAAAGGAAGTTCAATCTCATATCCAATACCGTTCTCATATATCAAGGAGACAACATCAGCTAGGTGCAAGAGGACACACGGGAGGATAGAGGAACAGGGGGTTACATGCTAACAACAGGAGGAGGCTTGGGATATTCCAAGTCACCCCCTTTGTTAGCTTCATAAGTGAAAGCAAAGAAATATTATAATGGGTCCAGTTTTGGAAACTGCTATTTTCTCTTCCAACTCTGACATGTTTCTATTCAAAGTACTTCTTTAGGAAGTGCCATGAGCTTATCAAATTCAAAAAGAGACCATTTTGTTAAGCGAACCTTTCTCCTATTGTTTTGTCCTCAAAACAGTCCTCTGGAAGAGCAGCCACATTTCTTTGGAACATTGATTCCAAATGACACAAAGTACTAGCTACCAAAAGCCAGGAGTTTCCCAAAGCAAAACGTATTCAGCACATTGGCATCTCTTCCATCAAACAGCACCAGTGCACTTGAAAGCACAAAACAGGGTTTCGACTTTGAAACTAGATACAAGTTCATGCAGAACCACCAGTTTACTTCAAAACTTCATAATTACAGCACTCCATCTTGTCAAATTCACATTAAAACATAATTAGGACATTAACATTTTGATAGATAAATACAAAAGATGGATTTTTGTAATGGGCACATCAATCAAATATCGGTATGTCTGACCTTAACTTTTCTTTTTCTCTACTCTGAAGAAGACTTAAAGATACAGCTAAGATACCACAAGCAGAAAACCCCAAAACACTACCCACAAATGGAATTTCAAACAGTCCTACAAAACATGTAGGTTTCCAGAAGGTAGAAAAAAAGTCACCAATAAAGCAGATGAATACTGAAGACTAGAGAAGGCAAACACAGTCAGAGTTTAGAGTTACAAGCTACATTAAATGCCATTAATTCTACTGTGTTTTGTTTGTGATAAAAAATGCTTATCTTTGATGAATGTTTTGCAAAAAAAATACAAATATAAATGATTCTACTTACTTTACTGAATATTCAAACAAGACAACATTGAAGATTCCTAGATTTGGGGACAAGATGAACAGACAGATGAAATTCCTGCACCTTTCAATATTTAAAATTAACATTCGAAGAACTTTGGAGAAGAAAAACTTGAAGAGTGAAAGCACATCCCTGAAATGATGAGAACCCTGTGCCTCAGTGAAACTTCATGTTCTAGGGAAAAGAAGACACCTTACTATAGCTAAGTCCTCTGGAGGCAGAGATAGAAAAATATTCATGAACACTCAAGACATTAATATAAATACATGACGCATGAGTGACTAAATAGAAAGAAAACACACAATATTTACATCTGTAACTATGGTTACCAATTCCAGCAGTAATATTATTGCTTATAAATGTGAGGGAAATGCAAAAAAAACCCCAAAACCCAACAATTTGAGTACTGTGCAAATACTGCATGAAGTACATTATAAATACACCTACAATGCAAACAAGCATGCACTTCACTGATCGCAGAAGAGTTACATTAGACTGAAGACATTTCTAAGCATATGAGATTTTTTTAAAGATAGCTTTTCCTTATTTATTCTTCTGTAACATGAAACAATTCTTTGACAGTAGACTAGCAAAAGAAAGGATTTAAACTGCTCACTGGTAAAGTAAAATACATGCTCAGCATTCTGAAGAACATTTTTCTTTATCCTGACTGTAATATCAAAAAGTTAAGAGAGTAGCCGATTTTACTTGATAGTCACTACTTTGTTGCAATCATTTTATATCGAGGAATGAGCTGTCATTTCATATTTTTACATATATTCAAATTCTGTAAGAAGGCAATTAAAAGTAAGGCAGTGGAAAGCATGGAAGAGTTTTAAAAAGAGTAACAATACTCTCCTGTTCTGTGTTGGCTTTGTTCCATTAATTGGCTGAATTGTCCAGGAGTGCTCAGGAGATTGAGGCTAACGAACCAACGTGCCTACAAAGGACAGGAAAGGCCCAAGTCTCCAAGGATTGTCACAGGGGCTGCTTTCCAAGGAATATACAACCACAAGTTAGGAACAGGAACTTGTCACAAGGCAAGAAAACAGCTGAATTCATGTAACCCCACTCCTTATCTCTATACCCTTCTCCAAGCCTAAAATAAAAACTGGCAAAACAAAAAAAATCCAACCAAAACAGATGAACTTTAAGTTTAGTCTTAGTCATTCAGTTATCTGCCAACTGAAGCTCATCATCTGTTTTGACAAACAAGAAGTCCTCAAATCATGCATTAAATACTGCTTGGGACCCCCTGGCTGTAAGTGGCCTGGTGGCTGTGAGGACCACAGCTGGGACACGTGTCCTTGGCTCTCCAGAGCACAGAGCCAGACTTCCCATAGGCTCTCATTAGCCCTTCAGATTCAGGCCAAACAGCCTGCCTGAAGTTCTGGTAATCAATTAGCCAATGTCCAGGCCAGCCCAGGCAGAAAATCATTTAAAGGGAAGGGTGGGGAGTGCACAGGACAAAGCTATCTCGTGCAGGAGAAGAGCTTTTCATGTGCATACGTGCCTTGAGCATTGTTCTGCCACTGGAGAACCACATTAATCAATGTTCAGGACTGCTTTAAATAAGAAATACAGAGCTGGCTATTCATTGGTGATTTATTACCAGGCCCAACATGCAGTCAACACGAAATAAGTTGGTACTTTGGAAGCTGCCACCAACAGACAGAAGAAGGAGGATGTGGCAGTGGGTGTGCAGAGGCACAAACCACCTCCTTTTAAGTGCCATGTGAGGGGAATGCAATGCTGGCCATCACCTCAGCAAGCATCTGCAAAGTGTCCCGAGGGACTGAATAACTCATTTTGATTAGCAGAATTGTATAATTGCTGAGAATCCGGAAAATTAAAGCTCACGCAGTCATGAATACTGCCATTGTACATACATAATGTCCTAAGTGTTGTTTAGAAGTGCCTGGAACCAAGGTTATAAATTAAGATATCCACACCTCCCTCAGAAGGCTACGGAAGTTTTAAAGCTGTGGGTCCTTACGCAGAGAAATCTAAAACAAGTTTTCCATGTTCCTATGTTTCTAAAAGTCTTGTGCAAGCTGTTTTAATTTAACCCTGAAATGGAAGTTTCAAAAGCATCTTTCATTGACTAGTGAATTTCTAAATAAAACTTTAACCAAAACTATCTCTGAAATTATCAATTGTCAATTATCTCTGAAACCTTTTCTCTGGTTATACGCTTATATCCCAGAGTACATATGACAACGTAGTATCTTCTCCAAAAAAAATCCAGTCCTCTTAAATATTACTCAAGAAGAAAGGAGGAACAAAAAGCTCTCTGACCAAAAAATACACATATGTAAAACTCTGATTTCGTATTTTTCCTCATGAATGCTAGAAATAGCAATTACACATTTCTATTATTACAGGGCAGTTAATATCTAAATTGCATGTTGCAATTTACAGACAATTTTAAAATCAAAAATACTACCATAGCACACCTCACATTTAGGGTATTTTTGTGTAATATACAAATTACTGTAATGTGAACGAAAAGAACAAAAATGACATGGCAAAATTCTTAACAAACATGCACTACACAAAGAAGAAACAATGAGAAATTGCTTCAGAATGAAAAAAAGAAATCACTGCAACTCAAAATACAAAGACTATGAAAACAGACAAAGGTCACAAGTTTAAAAGTGTACCAAATAAGCTCTGATACCAGCACAAAATATGCATGTTGCAAAGTGCCATCTCTGCAATGTATGTAAACATAAATATTTTTGTGATCTGTCTGAAAACTCAAAGGAAATATAACCATAGCCTGTGCACAATTACGTTTTGCTGCTTCTAGGAAATTTAGGTTTGTGATCTCCATTCAAGGAGTGAGTCTTTACATTGGCTTGCACAATCCGTTGTTTTGCTTTACAGGATACAACCCCTCTGATAATTCTCCACACACACACAGAGCCTTCAGTGCCTTTGTTAGTTGTTGAAAAAAACCTGCAAAACCAGATGTAGCACTTGGCTGTACAGCATTGAAACTATTAATATTACACTAACAGGGTTTGCCTCAGTGTCTACTGGGTGTCCTTAAAAGAAAATTAAAATTTAAAAATGTACTCTTCTTCCCAAATTCCACATTATCTGATCCAATGTCTTCATCCAAGTAAAGTGCTCTGAGTTGCTGTGTTTGGTCCCGACAATACCTTTATTTTCACAAAGCTTTATGGGAACACTTTATCATATATTCTAAACCAATATGGCTTAAAAAAACCTGGAAATTTTTCGTTAAGCAACAGCCTCAAATTTCAGAGCATAAAGAAACATTTCTTATCTGTGAATTTTCATCTAAAAAATCTCTTTAAAGATATTTTTGAAAAAGAAAAGGAACAAACCCCCAAACATTCTCTATGCTTTTTTATTTCTATGCTTCCCTTGGAAAAAACATTTCAAATATATATAAAGCACAATCCAGCAATTTTTTTTTTATTGCACTGCAAGTCTATGAACCAAGACTCCTACACTTACAACATTAATCTGAGCCTTGGGTTTCAGTGCAATGGCTGGTTAGTGTAATACTGTAATTCAACTGACCTGAAGGTTTAAAATATTCCACAGAGAAAGGATGTGGCTCAGAATTAGACTAAAGCAATTTATATTTTATGGCATTTTCTAAAATTACCCAAATTAAATATGAGAAAGTGAAAAAGTACATCTAGAATTTAGTTTTGACTAGTTACATTACAGTTTATCAGTAAATCACTGAATCATAGAATTTAGGGATTGGAATGGACCCTACAGATCATCTAGTCTCAACCCCCCATGCCATGGGTAGGGACACCTCCTCACTAGATCAGGTTGCTCAAGGCCTCATCCAGCCTGGCCCTGAACACTGCCAGGGTTGGGACAGCTACCACATCCCTGGGCAACCTGTTCCAGTGTCTCACCACGCTCATAGTAAAAAACCTTTTTCTAATATCTAACCTAAACTTCCCCTCCTTCAGTTTGAATCCATCACCCCTTGTCCTATCATTGCAGTTCCTAACAAAGAGTCCCTCTCTGGCTCCCTTGTAGGCCCTTCAGACATTGAAAAGTTGCTATGAGGTTTCCCCACAGGCTTCTATTCTCCAGGCTGAACAGACCCACCTTT
>NW_008669587.1:0-8414 GCF_000695815.1 Acanthisitta chloris
TGCTGTCTCTGCCCCGGCGCTGTGCCCCCTGCACCCCTTCCTCGCCCCGGGGCACTGCACCGCCAGCGACGCTTTGCTGAAGCCTGTAAAACTTTATAAAACCGGGTTTTCTTCCCTTGCTTTTCCTGCCCTGGAGTAGAGCTAGTTCTTAGGCAGGCGTGAAGAATTAGCAGCAAGGCTACATATGACTCAGCCAAATGAGAGGGCCTTTGATTGCCCCAAAATAGTACTTGGCAGTCACCAGAGAGGAAGGCAGAAGAAATACTTTGGCTTTCGATTCTAAGGCATTTCTGTGTGATATGTCTTGGGGCTTTTTTGTTGTGAGCTGCTGTGTTGACAGCCTCCTAGTTCTGCTCTTTGTTAGACGTTGCTGGAGCCAGGCTGAGCGGAATAAGCAATGTGGTAATGGTGGGGATGGCTTTATGTAGCCAGGATCCCATGGTGGAGCAAGAAGGATCTTGATCCTGCTCTGATCACTGAACTGCAGGGCCCAAATGCCAAGGTATTTATTCCATTGACAACTGGGATAAATTGTGATCAGGACAGTGAAAGATCTCAGTGCTGCTGTCATCCCAGAGATCCTCTTGTCAGTTTTACAGTGCTGATCCGATTCCTCTCAGTGAAACCGGTCCGTGTGAGATCCCTTGCTCGTAACTCCTTGACTTTTATCTGTGTGTATTCCAGCCTCCAGATCTGATCCTGCAGAAAGTTAGTCCTCAACCGCGTGCCCATTGCTACACAGCCTTTTCTGTTAATCTCCACCGAAGGATTGTCCCTAGATTGAGATTCACATAAATAATTACATGATGTCACTCAGGTTATTTGACTACTGCATCCTTCAGAATCGAGGTTTGAAATTGGGTAGTTTGGACGGGGTGGAGAATCTCTTTTTTAATTTCTTTTGGTTTGGTTTGTTGTTTTCCCCTGGTACCTCATGAGTCACTGAGTAGAAAGTAATGAAGTCTTAAATTGCAATTAATTAAAGCTAATGCAAAAAATAGTAACATCTTGTAGAGAAAGAAAGGGATACTAAGCTTCCGTGTGGGCTCTCTGACTTTTGATACATTTAAATATTTAATTTCATTATATTTGGAAAGAAATAATTTCCTTTTTAGGAATAAATAATGAATAATTGCTATTAGTTTTGGGTTGGAAAACCAGTTTTCCTTGCTTTATATTCTCATGGCTGTGGGAAGCTTTCATCTATAGCCCCAGCCAAACACACAAACTCCACCGCTGGTGTAAGCGCTGCGTAAGGGTGCTTACCTCTTTAGAGAGCAAATTGTTTGCAGGCAGCATAAGCTGTGGCAGTCTATAAACTATAATGCAAAATCAGTAAATTGACCCTGAGGCCTTAAGAGTTCAGATGCAAGGGAGGAAAGTTAATCTTGAGGGACAATAGTCAGCCTCTCCAATGGAGAACCTAAGCATGGCGTATTGCAAATGTTTGGGTTCTGGTATGCTGTTCCAGCTTTTCTATAGAAGACTTCTATAAAATGGTAGAATAGAATGGAGAAAAGATAATGGATCCCACTCCAACAGGCCTTCCCAGCCTTTTGCAGTCAGATCCTGTAAAACAGCCTGGTGCCTGGCCTGCTTTTACAAGTGCTCCCTTAAGTTACTTGGCTGGAGGCACACAGTGGGTTACTGATAGAGCCAAGAATAGCACCAACAAATCCTGACTCACTGTTTGCTGCTGTGATCATACAGGATATATTTTCTCCCAGAGTCTAATACCACTTGAACGAGAATTTGACTCCTATTTTAGCAGTTGCACAGCAGATGAGAACTTTATTCTTTCTCTTGCATGTGGAATAGTGCAGAAACAACTGCTTAGCTCTGGAGAGGCCAAAGGGTGTGTTTGAGCTTTTGCTTTAGCCAGAGAACTGCCCCTAAAATTACCTGTGCCGTTCAGGAGGTGAATTTGAAATGCTTTTGTGTCCAGGACTTTTTATTTGATGTAGGACCTTTTGGAGAAAATGTGGGGGACCACTAGTGCAATGTAATGGCTCTACAGAGTTCAGGTAATAGTGGAGGGTTGGAGGGGTTTTGTTTGATTCACTGAAACAGTTCTAGAAGCCATAGAATGTAGCGATCCTACCCATCTGTCAAACAGGCACTTTTCAGGAAAGTGAAGACAAATTGTGATTTATGAAGTCAGAAGTACAATTACAAAGTACAGTGAGTTTGACATGTCCTAGCCCCAGCAGTTTCTTGAGTCAGTTTTCATAAAAGGAAGGGTGTGTGTTTTACTTGATACTCAGCTACACAAATACATTGCTGAGGGGCCTGATGCGCTGTGCATAATATCTATAAATGCCAGAGGGAGCTGATTCAAAATGGAACTGTGCTTAGCTGAACTGGGAGAAGATTTCTGTGATAAAAATATGGAATAACAGTGCTGTCTCAATATAGCCCTTGTTAACAGCGTTTTCCATCCTTATTTCTTTTTAAATTGGAATCGTGAAAGTGAACTCTTTGAATGCTTGGCTTCAGTGAGGCAGCTGTTTCACGGTTTATTCATATTTTTATCCTCTGTGTCTTTCAGTTGTCCCCTTTGTCAGGCTCCACTATTTTATTTGCCGAACGGAAAGACGGGGCCTATTTCAATGGGCAGGCTGTGGGGTTTTGCTGTTGTCTTGGGAGACTACAGGATCAGTTCTGAAGGAATAAAATAACTCTGACCTTTTTATGGGCAGTGTTGCATGATTTGGAAGTTCATAAGGCACAAGTTGACAAGTCTTGTCAGTGTGGCTTTCCTGTAATATTTATGTACATTATCCCTGTTTCGAAAGGTGCCTTTCCAGTTTGCATTTGCAAGGTTGTGCTGAAACCTGCATTTCTCCTTGTAGTCTTAAGTGGAGATTGGAAAGAACCCGAAGTGAAACATGCATTTTCCCACAGATAGGTAGCTGCATTGCCATGGTAACTCTGGGATTTCAAATTCTAAGTACACTATGCCTGTTGACACAAAATTGGACACTGCTGTTGGAAACGGGGATACAAAAATACATCTTGTTTTCTTGCCCCTTTGGTTCTTTTACATACTGTGAAAGGGAACATCTTCTTCATAGGAAATGCTTGTTGTTAGGTTCTCCATATTTATGTTCATCTGTTTGTAAACACTTTTTTTCTCCTCAAGAAAATGCCATAAAATTTGAAATATTGTGTCAAAGTATTACACAGAAGCATGGAAAGAAGTGATAGTGACAAAATACTTGAATAACTGTTACAAATTCTGTGTAGATTTAATTGTACATATTTTAAAAGTAAAAGTACTTGGTTACAATTTTTCTACTCAAGCACTTCATTCTTGGATGTTTTGGGCTTTTTTTTTTTTATTCTGTAGTAAAAGGTTAAATGTTGTAGCTGTGGCACATGTGGTGTTCCTAAGACTATTTACTAAATCAGACATGATTCCTCAGGTGCTTTGTAATGTAGTGGGCAACTCTGACTGAGACTATGATTGGGGCACAGCTCGTAGGCAGATTCTGGGTGCCATAACAATCATCTTTCAAGAAATTGCTTCTAGCTTTTGTGTTTGTAAACGGAAACTTTCAAGAGTATACCGAAAGTAATGAATTCAGTGGTGTGCTGAAGGATAGTAGTGGTTTAATCTTTTTAGTGCTGTTTCTTTCTAACAGTCCCTGTCAGAGCAAGGGACCTTTCCCATGGAGTAAATCTAGAATGCTCGCAGTGATCTCAGTTCGCTCTATGCCTTTCCAGTCTTCTGACGTGCAGTTTGGTCTTGGAGTGGTTTTTGTACAGCCCTGCAGGACTGAACACAGGAATTTCCAATTGTGTTTCCAGTGAAGTCTCCTTCCTTTCCTCCTTTCTCCTTTTCACCTTTGACTTTCTGATCAGTGTAAGTAAAGTAATGGCAATCTTTTGGGTTTTTTTTAATAGTGAGTTTGGGGCTTTTTCAGTTTTCTGGACTGCGTTAAAAGTTGGTGCTTTGACAGCATGTTCTTCATCAGAGTTGAACTGCAGTAGATTGACTATAGAAGTAATTTTATAAATTTAAGTATCTGCCTAATGCAGAGAGGAGAGTGTGATATCTAGGAACCAATACCAAAGAAATAGTATGTTCAACACTCCTGAAATTTAGGACTGTGAGACTGAGGAAGGAGAAGGCTTTGTAGACTCTCAGATCTCCTAAGAATTGGCAT
Organism: Acanthisitta chloris; assembly: GCF_000695815.1. NCBI lineage: Eukaryota > Metazoa > Chordata > Aves > Passeriformes > Acanthisittidae > Acanthisitta > Acanthisitta chloris. The sequence goes on from NW_008669587.1 coordinate 4,170, forward strand.
TTTAGATGGGGATAAGGCTACACTTGCTAAATGTAATCCCTCTGTTATTTCTATCGTCTACTGCTTCCAGAAGATTTAAAAACTTTAACTATTTTAGTCAACTTTCAAAAAGAAAAATTACAGGAAGTGTGTCTTAAGAAAAATTACAGGAAGTGTGTCTTGATTGCATTTGAAATTCACTGATGGCTGGCAAAGGTAAAGACTGAGATACATAAAGCTTTCTAGTTAAATTTGCTCTTACTGTCAAGTTGTGGTAAGATTGCTGTAGTAATTAATTTCAATTGCTAAGGCTTTTTTCACACAGTTTTTGTCCTTTTCTCCCACCACCTTCCCCCCCGCAGCGATATGTAGCAAAAAGTTAGACCCATTGCTTTACTTGTTTTTATTATCATATAACCTAGTCATTCCCTCCTAAAATTACAACTGTGCAGTTTGCAGTAGGGGCTGTAAAACTAGATGGAGAAGGTTTTAGCTTTATACTTAAAAACTTGTGAAGTGCATGAAGTAGACAAGTGGAATGGATTGGGAGCAAACCCTTTGCCTTGTTTGATGTCTGGTGCACAGTGGTCTACTAGCTGGACGGAGAGTCTGGGAGAAGACATGAGACTTAGGACATAAAAGAGAGAAAGGAGCTTACCCCATGCTAGACAGCAGGTCTGCATCACGCCTGAAGATGGGACACAGCATCTGAGGCTCAGATTCTTCATCCCCAGCTGCTTTCCTGGGCCGTAGTGTGTGGTGCTTTAAAAATCCAGGGTTTGTGCTGTCCTCTAATGAACACTGTCAGGTTGAGAGATGGTCTTAATTTTTAGTAGAATAAAAACCAGAGAAAATGGTTGATGTGCAATACTTAAGAGGGAGTACAGCTCTTTGTTTTCCTGTCCTGCTATGAATACGTCCCATATCAGCAGCATGGCAGAGTGCTCTGACAAACTCCTGGCCAGTTTCTTAACAACAGCCAGGCTGTCAGTATCCTTGATTTTGCTGAAGTCTTGTGCTTATGGTTGAGAGAAGGATACCTGATGATAGTATTAGGGCTTAACTGACTATGCAGCAGAGATATAAGGAAAGTAATAAATGTATCTCACAGGCAGTGTAAACAAAGGGATGGCTGATCTCTAATCTTCTTATTATTACAATTCTGCTTGCTGCTGCTTGTAACAACAAACAGTGGAGGAAGCTGGAAATGGGGTACATGCTTGCAATTTAGTGCAGTGCTGCCATTTCCTGAGGGCACATGTGGAGTGGTTTCTGTGCCTTTCAGAAGGGGTGTGTGTAGTCCAGTGACTACCACAGATGGCTTTCAGAAATTACTTCAGTTGTGTTTCCTTACCCTTGGGTCTGGTCTGTTGCTATATGAAGGAACATGTTGGGTAGGTTCCTCACTTGCCATGCTTGAGGATGATGTATCTGCAGTGTTCTCCTGGAGTTCCAGGTCCAAGGGGAAAGATTTGAAAATTTCGTTCATTGTCTGAGGTATTTCAACTGCTTGGTGTGACTTCAGTTGTCCCATAGTGCTGGTGGGACTGTGAGACACTATGGAGATCTTGGAGCAGGGGATCATTGGCAGGGAAGGGGAGGGGCAGAAGTATAAATTGTTAGGATTTTTTTAAAAATTGGAATATGAGATTAGCGTCATTAAGTAATTGACCATACTGTGAAATCTGTCTGAAACAAGCAATTGACTCGCAACTTAGTTTGCATTATAGGTGCTGCGGGGTTTGGCTTCTGGTTTTCCTGACAGTAAAATTGCATAGTCCTCTGTCTTTTCATTAGTCCTCTGTCTTACTCGCTCAGCAGAAAATCAAATCTTGCAACTGTTATCTTTGTGTTTAATCTGAATATGGCAGAGGAGGAATAATGCTATGAGGACTCAGTGCGGGGATAGCACAGATTTTAAACATAGAACAGTAAAGGCTTCTGAAGCTACATCATGATAGGTTTGCTGGCTACAGCTGTACTTGCATTTCAACATCCCTTTTGTTCGCTTTGGTTCCAAATATATCCATTCACCTCAGGCTCTACCTTTTCCCTGTATCAGTGCTTTTATTCTTTTTTTACCCTCTCTAGTCCTTTACAGGCAGCTCAGTGATCCTTCTGCTGAAGGAACATTTTCCTTGGTCTCCCTCTAATCTCAGCTTGTAACAGGCCACTTCAGATTAGTCTTTGGGGAAATGATTTCCTGCTTGTAGGATATCTTAAGACCTTTAGCCCTTCGGAAACCCTGGATCTAATTGCTGCCTGTGGATCTGGCCTGCATTGCTGCAGTATGAAGAAAAGTCATTCCTGATCCCCTACACAAGGGCTCTTCTCGGTCCAGGCGTTGGGAATGCTGCTGTGCTGGGGAGGCTTTGATTTGTTTCTGGGGCAGCTGTTGGGGCTGCTACATGCTGGCACTTAAACCAAGGTGTCTTCCCTTGTTTTTGTAAAGACAGATAATCCTCTGCCCTTGTGCTTGAGCTATTGACAGAAGTTTTTGGTCTCATGTATTTCCTTGAATTGATTCTTTTAATTTTTTTTAGATACAAAGGTTTGTTTTTTTTTATTACTGCCTGGGTTTGGGGAGTAGACCTGCTGGCTAGAGGAAAGGGAATTTGTTACAACACTCCAGCAGCTTTTTAGAGTTGTAATAGGATCTTCGTGGTTGAAATGGCAGGAATAGGTCCTACATTTCACGCTTGCAATCTTATTCCTATTGATGATAGTGCGTCAGCTAACTGTAACAAACCAGTCCCTGGTTCAGCCAACGCTTGTTCAGCTTTGTACAGATTTTCTGGGACAGATTTGAAAATTTCATTCATTGTCTGAGGTATTTCAAGTGCTTGAAGTTGTGTGCCAGACAGGTTAGCCTGTGTCGAGGTGTCCTAATGAATACTCCCATGAGTATCAAATTTACCCTGGAACAGTAATCTCAAGCTTCCAAAAAACTGATTTTTCACTCTGTAGTTGGTTTCTTGTGCTTTCAGGTGTGCAGGCTGTTCCTGCAAAGGAAGTCTCCATTTCTTTTGTCTTGTGCTAGGAGTGGCCTCCATGTAATTGTGGAGGCCGGTACTGGAACCTATCAGGCTGGTTTCTGCCATCAGTTTTCTTAGTGTGAGAAATACAAGATGGATCTGTGTTGAGTGCTGTTGGGACAGAAGTATTTTAAGAACATTGTGCAGCATGTCTTGTAAGCCCATTAGGGGATATTCAGAAAAAGTTGTTTTCTTGCTATGGCAATTTTGATTTTCAACCATTTTCTCCCTTTTTAATTGCAGATCAGCTGGAACGTGTGTTCTTGCGTCTTGGCCATGCAGAAACGGATGAGCAGTTACAGAACATTATTTCCAAGTTCCTACCCCCTGTTCTCCTCAAACTGTCCAGCACACAGGAAGGAGTTCGTAAAAAGGTAAGCATTCAATTTAGGATAAAGCTGTGTTGTCCCCATCAGGGAAAAGGTAATGCCCCTGATGTACCATGATTTGTTATGCTTGGATGCTATATTTGGAGAGAATTACTCTTTGAGGAAAAATTGTCATGAGCCCAATAAAGACTTGGCTTATTACATCTGTTAGGGCTTAAACAAAGCAATATTTGCTTGTATCAACACAGGCTTTTGCAGGTGTGGAGTCTGCTGATAGGCAGCAATGCAGACTTCCAAGCCAGGCTGCGTTTTCAGGGATAGTAACCAACTGGTCATCTTCAGTAATCATAGAATCATAGAATTTAAGGGTTGGAATGGACCTCACAGATCATCTAGTCCCAACACTCCTTGCCATGGGCAGGGACACCTCCTCACTAGATCAGGTTGCACAAGGCCTCGTCCAGCCTGGTCTTGAACACCGCCAGGGTCGGGGCAGCCACCAATTCCCTGGGCAACTTGTTCCAATGTCCTACCACCCTTACAGTAAAAAATGTTTTTCTAATATCTAACCTAAACATCCCCACCTTCAATTTGAATCCATTACCCCTTGTCCTATCACTGCAGTTCCTAACAAAGAGTCCCTCTCTGGCTCCCTTGTAGGCCCTTCAGATATTGAAAAGTTGCTATGAGGTCTCCACGCAGTCTTCTCTTCTCCAGGCTGAACAGGCCCAACCTCCTCAGCCTGTCCTCATAGGGGAGGTGCTCCAGTCCTCTTACCAACTTCGTGGGGTCCTCTGGACGTGCTCCAACAGTTCCATGTCCTGGATATGTTGAGGACACCAGAACTGCACACAATATTCCAGGTGGAACACTGTGTGCAGAGTAGAGGGGAAGAATCACCT
>NW_008669588.1:0-276 GCF_000695815.1 Acanthisitta chloris
GATGGATCCCATCTGGTTCCATAGACTCGTGAGGATCCAAGCAGCTAAGCACATGTCTAACCATTTCCTCTCAGATTTCAGGGGAGCTATTTGGCTTCCTATCTCTGTCTATTCAGCTCTAGAGGCCAGTTGTCCTGAGGGCAACCTGTCCTACTGTTAAAAACTGAGGCAAAGAAGGTGTTAAGTACCTCAGCCTTCTCCTCATCTTGGGTCACTCTGTTCCCTCCCATGTCCAACAAGGAATGAAGGTTTTCCTTGCTCTTCCTTTTGCTATTT
>NW_008669588.1:675-12273 GCF_000695815.1 Acanthisitta chloris
TCTATAATTTCATGGTCACTGTGCCCCAAACAGCCTCCAACAACCACATTTCCCACCAGTCCTTCTCTGTTTGTGAACAGCAGGTCTAGCAGGGCCTCACCTCTGGTAGGCTCATCTACCAGCTGAAGTAGGAAATTCCTCTATGCACTCTAGAAACCTCTTAGACTGCCTTTTCTCTGCTCTGTTAAATTTCCAGCAGATATCCAGCAGGTTAAAGTCACCCACAAGAACAAGGACTGGTGATTTTGAGACCTCCACCAGCTGCCTGTGGAGTCCTGTGGAGCCCTCATCGTCCTGATTGGGTGGTCTGTAACAGACTCCCACCAAGATCTCAGCCTTGTTGGCCTTCCCCCTGATTCTGACCCACAGGCACTCAGCCTTGTTGTTATTGACCTCAAGCTCTATGGAGTCGAGAGACTCTCTGACAGAGAGCCACCTCTCCACCCCTCCTACCTTGCCTATCCCTTCTGTACAGCTGGTAACCATCCATGGCAGCACTCCAGTCATGTGAGTCATCCCCACACGTTTCTGAACTTCATCATAACTTTCCTGCTGCACAATGGCCTCCAGCTCCTCGTGTTTGTTTCAGTGCTCAGTCACTGAGCACTGAACAGATTGCCCAGAGAGGTCATGGATTCTCCCTCACTGGAGGGATTCAAGAACCATCTTGATGCAACCCTGCTGAGCCGTGTACTCTAGAATGGCCTTGCTTGAGTAGGGAGGTTGAACCACATGACCCATTGTGGACTCTTCCAACCTAACTGATTCTGTGATTCCCTTTCCCTTTGTGTGGGTATTGGTTTAAGTTCTTGATTCTATCCATTTTTATTTCTTCCTCTATTTAGATAATAGTAGAAAATGGTTTGACATTCTAAAAGAACATAAGTAATATTTTCATTTTAGCTAAGACAGTGCAGCAGTCTAGAGACCTGTCTATAAAAGTCACTCACACCATTATATTCCCTCAGACTGTGTTCGCTAAGAAATCTGACTTAGGAAGGAATGGCAATTTTATCTGGCCACAAATACATTGTTGTCAACTCTGAGTTGTCTAAGCAAATCTGAAACACCTCATTTTCCTAAGTCTGATCACATAATTGACAGCTACAAAAGCCTTTCTTTTGCAGATTTCCACATAAAAGGTGCATTTAAGGATACCAAGAACAAATTTTCTCCTTGTGCTATCACAAACCACATTCTGTTTATAGCAACATGAAAAAAAAAAACCAAGCCAGAAGCACATTGCAACTTTTTCAACACGTAGTTTAAAAACTGCACTCCTTAACAACAAACTGAACTATGTGTGACATGCTTCTATAGTTAGAGAGGATCCTTTTAACTCCTGCCCTGCAGCTCTGCTGAAAGCCTAGGAAATGGAACTTCTCACTTGCAATGAAGTCAGGATGTATATCTAGATATTACCATGCAGAACACGAGCTGGAGCATCTGAAAACATGCCCTTCTTTTCACAGTTGGCAGCAGATCACCTCCTAAGGAGGACAGGGGAGCATCATCAATACTGAGGCTGGAAAGACAGCAGAAGTTCCATTAGGTTTTCAGTGGTCATTTACACAAGGCCAGCCACCAACCATGAAAAAAAATGTCTAGGCCAAACCTGGACCCAGAACATTTTTAGTCCAGTATGAGTTATAAAAAACCAACTGAAAACCTGAAGCAGCAGCACCGGATACTTGTCAGGCTGTGGGGTAAGAGCAAGGTGAGGATTCACATCATCTACCAGGCCCTTCTTTAACTGAAGTTCACTGTGATATATTACCAGCTCAGCCTCTGGCTTTTAATATAGCTTAGCTGTGATGTTAAGTACATGCTAAGCCGATTTTATCATGATGTCAAAATAATCCCTGCTCTCCTTTGCTCTATCCCTGAACTCCATGAAAAGTCTGGCCATTCTGTAGTTATGGCAGGAGCCAGACTGGCTGCTGATACAGCATGATTTCTATTTGAAAAAGCATAATCTAAACCAATCCCAGTCTGTGAAAATTTAAAAGGCAAAGATCAGAGCCTACACCAGAAGAGTAGAGCTGACCAGCCCCATTTTGTTAGCAGCTCAGCGTAAGAGCTGCTAACCATGTTCTCAATTCGTGTCTAACACAAGGATATGTGAAGGTACTTGAACATTAACACTGTACAGTAACAAGACTGACAGTTTCTGAACAGAGCAAGCACCACAAAACACATAGCAACATACACAGAAAAGTCTTTTCTATGTATTAAAAGTCTTTCGCCATCTGTGTTCATCACCATACAAATAGCAAGCATTGCCTTATGTTATACTGAGTACTTCTGTCAGGAAAACACCACCTCAAGAATTCTTGAAGTGAGATATTTCAGATGATATCTAGCATCTTAAATATAAGTAACACTCTAATCCTTAAACCTGTTGACTGTGAACAAAGCAACTCATGACACTAGGTATTGATAACCTCCCCCTTACACACTGAGAAGTCAAAAAGCAGAGAAAATCCAAGACATTTTGTCTTCCTTGTCCTTCAGGTGAACAGAGGCCAGAACCCCAGCCTGAACTGTGTCCAAGGCATGTTCTCACACATGCAGCACACTTCTTTCTGAGTTACTGTAAATGAGACTGGATTAGCACTCAGATTGCAAACCTTACTGAGCTGCTCCAGTGACACGACAGTCTGGTGCTCAGCCCTTCCCTAAACCATGTTAGGCACAGGAAACACAATAGAGATGATGATTTGCCAATTGCTTCCAACTGGCTGAAGATGTACAGCATAAAGCAGCAAATATTGAATGTAACCATGAAAGAGACTGCACATTCAAAGACAAAAATTAGGGGACTGCTAATCAGCTGGCAGCTCTAACAGACAACAACTGCTCTATTTTGGTTTAATTTCCTTCATCTGACAAAGACCGGAAGCTTCAAGAAAAGCAGTCACATCCCATCAAATGCCCAAATATTTAACTATTAAATGCTGTGGTATAGTTGAAATAGTGTTAAAGAGGTATCTTCCAGACACCAGACTGCTGAAATGATGGATAGTTCTCTTAATTTCATACCAGTAATTGCAACCGTGGATTAATTTTTATTTGTATCTTTAAATATCTTTTTATTCTCCTTAAACTAATTTCTCGAGTTAATTGTATGTTCAATAGATCACTTCTCAATTCAATTTGTATGTTAAAGAGATTGTATTTCACTGTTCAGGATGACTTTATATTGAAGCCTTTGTGCTAATTGTTAGAAAGCAGCCTTTTATCATTACATCTGCAGCAAAATCTAACTCTCCAGTGTGTCTATTTGTCATGCTACTTGGTCACACAGTCAAATTAACCCATGGTGTAACTCAAACAAATGACATTCATCAACAGATGTTATTAAGACAAATTTCAAAAATTACTAGCTATATCACTAGGTACTATCTTTTGTTTTCACATAGTAGTTTCTGCATATACAGCTGCAGCAGAGGGATAGGGATGAGCATGATCTCACCAGTGCTTTTGTCTTTTTTTCAGAGCTTGTAAACTTGTCTTCATGGGATGTTAAAAATACAACTGTACAGCATGCAGTGTGCAGAGTTCAGAGATCACAGAACACACCTGTGCACTGCCAATTACTTGCAAACAAGGCAAAAACTCCTGTGGTTTGTTTGTTTGGTGGGTTGTTGTTTTTTGTTTGTGGTTGGTTGTTTGTTTTTTTTTTTAAGACAAGAATGTCTACTAGCATATTGCTAGCATCCCTGGTTGCAAGGCAGTGGACTTGTCAGAAGCAGCAGCTAAAGGTACTTTCTGCAAAAATCTGGCCTACCAAGAAACAACAAATAAGAGCAGAAGGGCAGGAGAGTACACTCTCAGTAAGCAAGTTTAACTAGATCAGAACAGGATGGATTTATCTTCACATTAATGGAGTATTAATGGGATAAAAAAATACCAGAAAACCCTTTGTGTTATGTTAAACATTTGTAAGAAGCAAAGTCAATGTAATGTATCGACCCCCTAAAAGCATTAAAGGGTCATTTATGGACACAGAATCACCCTAACTGTACTGACGCCAAACTTCTTAATGCAAGCTTTGCTCACTAGACAAAATACATTCCCCACACATTACAAACCATGGCACATGACACAGCACAGGAAGCATTACATAGCCAGGAGGCCTATGAGCACAGTAATCAAGATTCAAAAACATATGATGTAAGTGCTAGCAAGTTAAGGCTATCCCACAAATGCTCCTCACAATCAGATGCCCTGTGTGTGCCAAAACTGGGGGGAAAAAATCTGGGATAAGCAAAAGTGCTTCTCAAAGCCTTCAAGTCCTCAGGATTCAGGTCATTAACAATCCAGATTTTCTAGTCAGAAGATTATCATCTTAAAAGCTCTTCACTAATGAAAAGCAAATGGAATAGTTCATATTAACCTGCCCAGCAAAGGGAGGTAAGAAGGAATAACATCCTATTGATAATTAATTATCTAAAAACTATAGGGATGAGTTTTAACAGAATCCTAAAAGAATCCTTTAGGTATTCTTAATGCAGTCTCATTAGGGAAGACAAATCCTAGTACAGACCAAATCCTCTTAGGAAAATTTCTTCTCTCTATCATAAAGAGCTATCTGATTTCCCTCACTGCCCCTTTCAGGGTGGGAGGTGGAGTGAGGTGCAATAAAAGAGGCACAAAGAGCTTAAAGACAGCTTAAAACTCTCTCAGACACAATATTACAGAATAGTTTGCTTTTCTTTCCAGCCAGGAGAAATCCTTTTGGCAATGGTTGGAGTCATTACCTTAAAAGTTTAAGTTGATTCAGCAATGATTTCCCATTTATCAACAACCTCAGCTGTCTGCATTGGGAAAGCAAGAGAGCAGCAGTACTTCTCTACCATTTCAAAGCCTGATCCACCTGCTCCAAAAATGGAAAAAGCCTTCAACCCACTTCTGTGACCATTCAAACGTGTGGACCAAGGGCTCATTCTCTTCTAAGGCTCTAGGGAATTTTCCTTGCTTTCATTACATAGGTCTTGTCCTTTTTACACCTTTTCTGAAAGGGAGGCAAACTGAAGTTTCACACAACATGGAAGGCAAGCAACAACCATTTATATCAATGTTAGACAGGTTTTCTCCACTTGAAGTAAAACTTTGGCATGTTCTGCACTCATTCTAAGCCACTCTTTAGGGCACAGATTTTCAATTTAAAAAAGGGAGAAAGTTTTTCCAGACTAAAACCAAAATTAAGATCTTCATATATTGTCTGAAAAAGAAATTGTGGCCTTTCAAGAACAATTTGGCTTTTTCTATACAGATGGCAGAGGTGCTTTAAACAGAGAAACCCTAAGACTGGCTTCTTAGGGAAATTTCTGCATAGACCCAGTGTCTGCTAGTTTCTCACAGGTGCACAAAGGGAATATTTGGTTACTTAGGAATAGTGGAACAACTTTGGTCAAACATTCTCATCAGTATAACAGCCCAGATAGTTTAATAGCCTCTCTCTCTCTCTCAACATTTGAGGTTTGCTGTTACAATCAAGCAGACTACCAAGGAGATAACTTATCCTTTCAGAAAAAGCTCATCCTGAAAATTCTGCATTTACAAATCAGACCAAATCCCACCATACTTATGCAGATGCTTTCTTCTACTAGTTTCTACCTGATTCATTACTAGATGCCAACTGAAGTGGGAAGGAAAATAATTCTTGGTTAATCAGAAAATGAGTCTTATATTTCCTCCCTTTGAGCTTTAACCCAACAGATGGCCAGTACAGCTGATTCAATGAACCTTTAATTAGAACTCCAAAGGAGAAGTGTTTAGGAGGAGGATGCAGCCTCAACCTCACCACAGCTTCTCCTCTCAGCATGTGTGTCCCTAGCACACACCAGCCCACAAAGAAAGGACAAAACAGAAGCAGTAGCAAGTTCAGTAGCTCACCTCAGGGTCATGCAGGCAAAGAGAAGAAAATATCAAACCTAATCAGAGCCTAGCAGCCAGCTCTTAATTGGACAGTGCTGCTGCTTCTTTTCAGAGCATTTCAGTTCTGCTTGGCCAACTCAAGACAAGCAGCTCATAAGGCTTTTGGTGAGCACTCACACTATCAGGATAGCAGAGTTGGCCAGTCAGTGGGTGGGGAGATGGCACTCCTGGGCAGAAGATGCTCAGGGCCTGACCAGGTGTTTCCCAGGAGCCCAACACATGAGGACAACAAGCATCCAGCAGTCGTGCTACAGCACCACAGTCACTCACAGCAGCTTGTTGTCAAAGGAAACACCTCTGCATGCTCTGTATCCCCCACTGAAGCTTAACTATGGGCTTGGCCAGCAAGGCTGCTCCTCATTAAGACTGCCTACTAGCTATATTTGTGAAGTTTTGTTTTCTAAGGCTGTTCATTTCAGAGTTCTTTGCTAATTTAGATCAAAACTAGGAGGCTTCTGCCTCAGGTTTTTGAGGTGAACTTCTTGGAGAAGGGCAGAAACTGCAGCATGTTATAGTAGTCAGAGTTTTAGCCACAGACATATTGACACTACCATGAACAAACTATGGGAAGTTATTATATTAAAGGCTGGTTACAAAGTTTAAAGGGTGAGTGTGTCATAGTGGGAGGAATTGAGAAGTTTGACTAGTGCTGTAGTTTGGAGCTGCAGATAAAGGTTTACTATTTTGAAAAAACAGGAACACATCTCCCTTCAGAGATCAGTGAACAAGTCAACTTAAAAACACTGTAACAACTATTGCAAGACTCCAATATGGTTTTGTTATAGCCATCTTCAAGCAAATATGATTTTCTGTTATAAAATGCTTCTGGAACTGTAAGACTCAACTTTTCTCTCAGCCCTTAAGTACCTACAACCCAGCATCCCAGAGAAAACTCCCTATCAGTCATTCAGCCTGATTCTACAGGAATGACTTCACATTCCAACTGCTCTGCATGACTTAGAAATGATATCCTGGCCAGCCTTCTACATGCTTGCTGGGGAAGCAAGAACAGACCAGCTGGGATCACTAGAAGATGACAGAAAAGGCTCTGTGCTCTATCAGAAGCCACAAGTAGAGCTGCCTCACCTCTCCCTGGAGAGGCAGCCTGCCTGGCCCACAAGCTACACACCACAGGAGCACCCTGCTGAGTGCAACACTCAGCTCTAGATGGACCAGTGACTAAAAAAGTTACTTTTGTTGACAAAAAACTTTGTTTCAAATCAGCCTTAGATATACACAGTTTGACCTACAACACAGAAACATTTATGTGTCAAAATGTTAAAACCGACATCTTACACTCTAGGACAAAAAACATTGGTGTGAGGGGTTTTTTAATATATCATTTCGAAGTGCTGAAGTAAAACATTTTAGTTTTTCCAAATTTTCCATTTTTCATCTCTCTTCACAAGTGACTCCAGTCAAACAGAACTTAGTTCAGATTCAAACTAATTTTTTCCCAACTAAGCTTAATTTTTACCAATAGCAGGTATTTCATCAAAACTATGTGAAAGAAAATATAATCATCCATGTATTCTAAGTATTCAACCTGTTGTTCTTTCCTGTCTACATCCACAACACCATGACACATCAGATTAACCTTCATGTTCCCTCAGGACACCCACATGCTCCAGCACCCACCCTGTGGTTTGCCCAATTCCATGAGCAGCTGTTGCAAGCAGCTTTCCTGGCACAAACCACTTCTCAATGAAAATAAATATCCCTCTAAACTATCAGCATCAAGACAAAAAACCTACCCATTAGATTAACTTGCTGAACACCCTCATTTGTACTTGTAGGAGGAGAGAAGGGAAGGCAGGGGACACAGACTTGTGATTAGCTTACTTATATTTATGAAAGGGTACCTATAACTATTCTGGGTGCTCCTGCAGGCAGCAGTGGATTCCTAACTAAGCCATTTTAAATTTTCTCTGAAAGACAAAGGAAACCAGCACAGGGAGAAAAAAAAATAAAAATAATCACACCTAACCATCCTGACCAGAACTGGGAACTGATCAAGAGATACAGGTTGATCTAAAATTGCAAGCATACCTATCTGTTACATCACAGCTATTAAATATTCAAAGATGGAATGATCCAGACAGGACTAAGTAAACGCATTACTACCAGGACCTAAAGGAAGCCAAACTGTCTGTTCTGCTCAGCACATTCATCCAGCACCTTGGACGCTGGACTAATAAAATACTCAGTAGGCAAACATTGATAGTTGGCAGTGAACACCTGCTAGATTGCCTTGCTGTCTCCAGCCAACAGGTTCAAGCTTATCACGACCTCACAAAGTGGACCTTGAGACTGAAAAAGTGTTTCACCTGTCCTAATGCAAGTATTCATGACAAAGCTCGATGAAACAGGAAAACAGTGCTGTACCTTCAGATGCAGAGAGACTTCAGACTCTAGTACCTAGCTAATCAAGACACTTGCCTGTCTAAGGTTTTCTGCAGCAATTAAAATGAAACAGTACATATCTGACATACCATGGTGCTATGAACTATCAGCATGCAAATACAAGCTAGGAGCACGTTAGGCTTCTCCAACTAATTCTTTAAATAGCTGACTTACTTTGAAAGCAGACCAGTGAGAGAACTCCAGATTTACCTTGTGTTCCATTTCTCAAGGGATAAATAGGCAAATTAGCATATGCAGGTCACAAGATGACCAAGGAAAGTAATAAGTATCACAGTTGCACATAATTTCATAAAACTGTTGAAAGTAACCAAGCCTGAGATTAAATAAACACTATACAATACCCTGCCAAGGGTCATGTCCACAAGCAAAATGCTCAACAGTTCCTTTTTTAAACCTACATTCAAAGAGGATTAGTGGAGTATAATTAAGAGAAAACACTCTAGACTTTCATGTAAGGTCACTACTTGATTATTTTTGTTGACTATATTGCATGCTTTTAAGTTGATGACATTTTAAGTTACTTAATGTTTGGCAATTTCTCAGTGCAAAAGATCCCTCCTCTCATGACACAGCACAGGAAGCCTCATCACTTTTCCTTGGACAAGACTACACTGGTTTAGCATTTTGTCTAGTTTTTTTTTCCCCCAATAGAAACGAGAGATAAGGCCAAACCTGAGAACTGATCACACACAAGCTTTGGAGAATGACCCTGAATTTTTCAAAATCTCTTTCCATTTTGAACACATAGTTAAATAAGCCTGTAAATACCAAACCAGTAAGTACACCTCCTGAAACACCCATCTTAAATATCATTTGCTACCACTTGGTTCTAAGGACCAAGCAGAGAAGGACATTCTCTGCCCTCAGGTAGCATGTTTCACACCACATTAAACAGCTCATGGAATCACAGAGTAATGTAGCTTAAAAAGGACCTCTGGAGGTCAAAGCTATCTTTTTTAAAGCAAATGAAATCCAGCAGCTCCAAAAGCAAAAGGTTTGCTACAAATAAAGCAGCAGAAATCTATGCAAGCATCCTTAGCATCATACCAGAGAGTTACAACTTTCCCACTTACAATGCCACACAATAAATTAAATCTAAGCATTTTTCTGTGTGTACTATCAAATCTTTCATTTCAAATAGCCTGTCCTTTTCTTAAAAAAAAATAAAAAAAATCTTCTATTCTTTAAATGCTGCAGTTCTTCAAAGTGCAAAAAAAAAAGGTATAAAACAACAACAGTTTCATGATTTTGAATGCTGACTTTATTTCAAATTAAAACAAGTTTTAAGGTTTCAAGTCCTAGAGTTCCATCTCTGCTCCCATGTACAAAGAGTAACTGGGAGTAGGGAGGGGAAAATAAAAAAAAACAAAAATCCCCAAACCAAAACCAGCTGAGTCCTTCATTCCAGGGGAGAAAACAAATGCATCCAGAGATGGAAAAATGCCAGCCACATCTGTCATATACACACAGGTATTTGGCACAGAAAAAAATGCCTCTCATTTGAGCTTAAACCTTCCTTCCGTCTCTCATTTGAAGACAGCACTGGTCTCCATTGCTATTCAGCATCCACAAATTGATGCCTCACCTGCAACCTGTATCATAGAATTTCAGGGGTTGGAATGGACCTTATAGATCATCTAGTCCCAACCCCCCCTGCCATGGGCAGGGATACCTCCCCACTAGACCAGGTTGCTCAAGGCCTCATTCACCCTGGCTTTGAATACTGCCAGGGTTCGAGCAGCCATCACATCCTCCCTGGGCAACCTGTGCCAGTGTGTCACCACCCTTACAGTAAAAAAACATTTTTCTAATACCTAACCTAAACTTCCCCTCCTTCAGTTTGAACCCATTACCCCTTGTCCTTTCACTGTAGTTCCTAATAAACAGTCCCTCTCTGGCTCCTTTGTAGGCCCCTTCAGGTATTGAAAAGTTGCTCTGAGGTCTCCACACAACCTTCTCCAGGCTGAACAGCTCCAACTTCCTCAGTCTGTCTTCATAGGGGAGGTGCTCCAGTACTCTCATCAACTTCGTGGCCTCCTCTGGACTTGTTCCAATAGTTCCGTGTCCTTCTTATGCTGAGGACACCAGAACTGCATGCAGTATTCCAGGTGGGTCTCGGGAGAGCAGAGTAGAGGGGGAGAATCACCTCTTCTGACCTGCTGGGCACACACCTTTTGATGCAGTCCAGGATTCCATTGGCTTTCTGGGCTGCTAGTGCACACTGACGACTCATTGTGAGTTTCTCATTCACCATCACTCCCAAGTCTTTCTCCTCAGTGCTGGTTTCAATTACTTCCCCACCCAACCTGTAGGTGTGCCTGGGATTGCCACAGCCCAGAGTAGGATCTTAGACTTCATTTTGTTAAACTTCATGAGGTTTGCATTGGTTCACCTCTCAAGCCTGTCAAGGTCCCTCTGGTCCCTTCCCTTATCATACAACCCTTTCCTTGCACACTGCTAGTAACATCACCCTGGCTCTCAAAAAGGTTGCTTGGTCAAGCACCACACCAAAAAACCACCCAGAAAAATAATCATTGGATTAAAATACAAATAAAAAAATAAATTGCCAAAAAACCCTACCCAAAATGTCTTTTGCCTGCTCACAGGTTCCGTGACAGTTGTGGGAAGATACACCAACCTTGACTACAAATAAACACACACTGTAAGCATTTTTGAAAAACCACTACTCATTTCAAATATATCATGGCATTGCTGAAACAAAACTAGTTTTCTTGGTTTCTCTGCTGCAATACTGGTTGCATGATGTTTAAAGTGACAGCAGCACTGCACCTAACGTAAACTATATCATAACACTCTGCAAAGTTCCAGAGCTCTTTAGTGGCTACAGCAACAAAAAGTTGATTTATTACTGTTCAGCAGAACAGAGAAGGATTTCTTTGCCAGAAATGTCAAAATCTGCACCTGCTTGAATTTTATGTGAAAAATGAACTTCCATTCTGTCCCACTTCACTGTTCAATAGAACAGAGTCACATAACATGCTTTTGTTACTATCAGGATAGGACAGGTGATTGAAACCTGGCATTTCAACTGTACCACTTCAGATAATACAGCAGAGTGCTCTGGTACCCCACAGGAGGTGTGTAGCCCCTTCTCTATACAATTCCAATGCCCTTTGGTTATCTCTGCTAGCACAAAAATTTACTTTGTTTCTACAGAAGTATCTCCAAATGTCTGCTACTTAGAATCATAGAATCAGTTAGGTTAGAAAA
>NW_008669589.1:0-23088 GCF_000695815.1 Acanthisitta chloris
CGCCTACGAGTGGGACCGGGAGAAGAAGGCCTGGTTCCCCAAGGTGGGTGCGGGGCCGCCGTGAGCCGCGGGCAGCGCCGTCCCCGTGCGCGGGGAAGGGCGAGGCGAGAGGGGAGAGCGGTTGGTGTTCCCTTGGCCGCGTTCGCCGCGTCGCTGTGCGCTGAGAGGTGTCAGCAGCGCCGAAACACTCGTTCCTGCGTGAGGAGTCTCGTCTGTGCCCGCTGCTGTCTGAGCTTTGGTTGTGAAGAGCTCCGGGTTGGCTCTTCTTCTCGGCTGTGGATCTGTACAGTTGTTTGGGCCTGGCGTGGAGTCGCAGTCCACAAATGTGGATCTGAAGGACTGGATCTGCTCTGGATGTGTTTATGTCTCTTTGTCGCAGCAGCTGTGGTTGAGCCTTGTGTGAAGAGGTGCAATAGTCTGTTTAAAGGTCTAGGTGAAAATGGAATTAAATGTCCTCCTTCTCTTGTTTCATTATCTGAAAATGCCCTGCAAAGATACCTTGTTCCATCTCCTTTGATCTTGGAAGCACAGTGGGAAATTAAGTGCATTTGTATGAGAGGCAATTTCACAGCATGGAAACGTTAGCTTTTCATCCTGCTTTTTTAAAAAAAATTAAACATTTAAGGTATAAAATATGACCTGGCTGTAACAACGTGGTTCTACAAGGGGAGAGGGAACATGGATTTAATGTGTTGAGCCGATCTGCTCTGCAAGTGGAAGAGTAGTTTTGTTCCCATTCACCGCTGTGAACAAGGGCAATTACTTAATTTAGTGTTAAGGCATTTTAAGGCAAACACTTGATGGATGTAATGTGCCAGTTCTAGTCTGACTGTGAATTCATTGCAGCTCAGAGAATCTGAGTGAGAATGAAGCCTGTAGTGCCAAGTTTCTGTGTGTAAACCCAGGGAGGTGTCTGTGGCAGATGGTTTATGGAGGGGTAAAAGCATGTGAAAAATCCAGACTCTGCTTGAAGCACTGGAGAACTGAGTTATCCCTGTACAGTGCTATATCCAGTAAGCACAGTAAAAGGAATCTTCCTTTTTTTTTTTTTTTTTACCCCCTTCCTTCCCTGCTTTCTCACCTCTTTTTTTACATTATATGTCCTTAGTAGCATTGGTTTTTCCGAAGTGCCTTTCTTATCTCTTCTCTCTTGGAGAGGAAATAACATGGAGAGTTGGACAGGTTAATAGGAAGAGCAAAGCCCATCAGTAAATAGGATGTGTAGTAGAAGTTGGTGACCTATCAGTGACCTGTCAGTGACCTGTGGTCCTTCACAAAGATTCCTTGCTGAGCTAGATATCACAGTGTCTCAGGTTAATTCTTTTTGCTGATGATTATTCATCTGAATGTTGTATCAAAATAAATTTAACAGGCTGCTGGAGGCAGAAGTTGGAGTTCTTTCTCCATGAGCAGAAATACAATTCTTAATGTCTGTTCTGTGACAAAAGATGAAAATGTTCTGACTGGTGTAAGTAGTCATCCTCCAGAGCCTGGATTGCCTTAGGAATGGAGTCTCTGCTGAGTTTCCACTAAAGCATATTTCAAAGCAGTGCATAAAGTGAGTGATATTAAGTGTCAACATTCCCCAGGAAGATTTGGAGCCAGTCAAATATTTAATAGAAGCAAATGTAATCTCTTTTATTATTTAGTGATTTTTCTTTCCGTGGTATTGTATTGATGAATGTCAACTGTTAGAGACCTTCACAGACACAGCACAGAGTGGAGTGCTGAATTCATGACTTGCTATGAGAATACAGATGTTGGCTGTCATCTGCAAGCACAGGGTATCTGTTCTTCATTTGGTTAATCTATTCCTTTCCATGTCAGTGGGACCAGCAGTTAATGACATGCTCACATGTCCTGTAGTATTGTATTTCTTTTCCTATAAGCTTAATTGCCCCAACCAAACTGTCCAACGGTGTGGATAGAACTGATCTCTCTGTGATGTTCTCCACCAGAACAGGCAACAAATTCTGTGGGTGCTTGTTTGTCACACAGGCATGGTATGACATAAGCTCCAATAAAAGCCTTTGTACTTGTATCAGTTCCTTTGTGCTTGGGAAAATGCACTTTAAAGTGATGTGGTTGTAATGGTTATATGGTAGGATGATAAGCATATTGTGCAAAACCCATCTTTGTTATTGGCTGGCAAGATTTGACAGTCCATGGTAGGTGATTTGCTAAGAATAAACTGAGCTTTACAGGAGGATGCAATTCCCCCTGAAGCTGAAAAATAATCCTGCTGCAGGAACGTGGCTACTTGTTGCAGGTTCAATCACTAATTTATCAGTACGTTTTCTGATGAAGATGAATAATCCTGTTCACCAGAAGGTATAAAAGCTTCTTAATTCCCTGGGTCTCATCAACTGTGACAGGAAGGATTTGCTAAGATTGCTAGTGTCAAGCATAATGAACTTGGTTAGAACACAGAGTCTCTTCTCCACTAAATGTGGTTATTCTTTCTTTCTCTTGTCATTGTGTCGTGTCATGTCTGTTAGAGCAGCTGCTTACATTCCTGATCGAGGTGTGTTGCAAATCTTGTTTAGCCTGGGAGCTATTTCTTGCTGAACTTTATATATGTATATGGAGCTCCATGGCATCTTACATTATTCCTGACAAGCCTGTTGCTGTCAGTTCTGCACTTTTGATTTGTCATAATAAAAGTTTAGAGTTGAAAGATCAATCTCCAAATCACTGTGGAAGGCAGGAGATTGCATTTTTATCACTGACACTTACAATTGCTCTCTTACAATAGCTTAATGACATTTAAGTTTTGTTCCCTTCTGAATACAGATGAAGCAAGTGCAGCACAGGTCAGAGGCAGATAACATTTTCAGAGGTTTGGAATAAAATCCTTTCAGGGTGGGTAACTTCAGAAAGTGCTTCATAATGCAGGGCTGCTGGCAAAAGCAGTTGAGATGTTACCTCTGCATGTAATTGCTAGTGGCTGACTATAAAATTTACCTGGCTGGAAGCACTGGTTGTAATTTGTAGGATCTTTTTACTTTGACATAGGCATTAGCCAATCTTAGGTTTTATCCTAACATAGTCTTTCTCTGGAAAAGAGCAAATTAATTATTTATCTGTTAGTAGGCTAGAAAGTGAAGTGTATGGCTTTAGAAAGAGTGCTCTGTCTAACTGCAATATTTATTGTCTGTCAGCACAAATATGTGTCATCTCTGGAAATGATTCCCTGAAAAGGCAGATGCCTGCAAATGTCAGTCATTTATCATCTGTGGATAAGTTGTTGGCTTACTGTCAGTGTCACTTTATCTCTTTGCCATGGCCAGGAGCACTTGATTTCTGTCCTTAAGGCAAATCCAGTTTGTGTGGAAAGCAGAAAGCACTGAAAACAGAACTCGTGAAATGTTTGTGTAAAAACTTCATGTGCTCTATGGAATTAGTACGTTGGTCTAGTTCAGGTAATACCCAAACTGGTGGTTCTTGTTGTGTTTATGGCTTTGCAAAGATGATTTTAAAGTAGTTTTGAAATACTGTTATTTTCTATGATGGGAAAATTACAATCACCTAATAAACGCAAACCTGAGTTTGTAGTTCTTTGAAATTTCAGATTAATTTTCCTAATTTCTTTCCAGATAACAGAAGATTTCCTGGCAACCTATCATGCCAACTATGGCTTCCACGGAGATGAGACAGACACTTCATCTGCTTCTGGCACAGCCACTGAAAGTAAGCAACCAGTGAGTTCTAAGACACCAGCAACACAACCATCAGCAAATGAGAAAGGACCAAAACAAACAGATCCAAAACAGAAGTCTGAAAAAAGGAAGCTAGAGCCAGGTGAGTGACAAAGCCTTTCTCCCTGTGTAGGCTGTGACCTGTATAGTGCTGAATGAAATCTGGCAATTGTTTGCTGTTATCAGGTACAGCAAAGGTATGGGTTGTGCTGAAAACTTCCAGAATGGTTTTAAAATGGTGTGGGTCTTCATAGGTGTCCTCTGAAATCTGAACACAGGGTGGGGAAAGAGCAAGTGAAGGGCATGTTCAGAGCTTCTCTGTGAGCAAGCAAAACTTAGAAACCTCACAGAATATAAACATTAGTGCATGCTCTCATGTTTAATACATTGCCATAACTGAACTAAACCTCTTGTGTTTAGGGTGGTTTCATGTTGAAGAAGACAGAAACACAAATGTTTATGTGACAGGTAAGTAATAGTGTTTTATTTGTGTAATTTGAGCTGAAGTTAGTAAAAGAGACTCATATGTGTCTCTAATATTCTCTATTCAGTCTGCCACTTGCAAGCTACTTAATGTTGTGTTCCTGACTGCATAATGTCTTTGTGACCTTTAAATGGCAGAAGTGGCAGAGCAGTAGCAGGGACATGCTCTATGCTTTCATCTGTTTTATGTAGTGTTTTCTGAGCTGTGGCAACCAAGACACTATTTTATTTTCTTTTTTAAGCAAAACAAGTTCTGCAAGCTTTTAAGGAATAGGATAATGAGTAATTTGTAATAAGATGGTGCATCGACTATACCCATCACTTAATCTTTAACTTTTGTTTGATTTAATAAATATATGATTAAATTATTAGGAAAGAAGGAGGAAGCAGTAAGAAAGAAAAGCTGGGAATAGAATGAGCAAGTAGTGGGGAAGCTCAGATGAAATTATCTGTGTACTTATTATGGTGTTTCTCTCCCTGGTTTGGATGGTGGGTTGCTGTCTAGATATCTGAAGGTAGATTTGGTGGTTCTGAGTTCTGAATTCTCACCTGAATTCTCAAAAATCTTCAGGCCAAACTAGCACAGAACATCCACGTAATTTTCACATTCATTTCGGTGTTTTTCTTGTCCTCGGTTCAAAGTTCAGGCCTTAAAGACTCTACATATCACCAGTTGCTTGTTTTGTTGATTTTTTTTGGGTGGAGAAAATAGTTGTCTGTTTATAGGCTTGGGGTTTTTTTGTCTCTGGTCCCCAGTGGTACAGTGGAAATTAAAGCTTGGGCAGGAGAGTTACATTGGCAGAGGCAACGTTGGTATCATGTGTAACAGTAAAGCTCTAGATCTGCCTGTTGGAGAGCACAAAGATGTTTATGTGTGTTACACCTATTAAAAAGTACAAGGATTTTCAAAACACTGGTATGAACTAATGCTTGTAAGGTAACCTCAAAAATATCAATCCCAAGTGATATTTCCTGTAAAATAGTGTCCTTAAGTTTGATATCTTTAAAGAAACACTGGGGGAGGGTTTTTTCTAATATGTTTCTTTTTTTTTAAGCATATCATACTCAAGTCTTCTGTTTGAATTTATTTTGCAGGTTTACCCCCAGACATCACAAAAGATGAATTTGTGCAAGTCATGTCGAAATGTGGTATCATTATGAGAGATCCTCAGACAGAAGAGCACAAAATCAAACTGTACAAGGATAAGGAAGGAAATCTTAAAGGAGATGGTCTCTGTTGCTATCTGAAGGTCAGTGGTGCTCTGAAGTGCTGTTGTCCTTCCCATTGAAGGCACCTGTGGCCACTGTTTCAGAATCATATTCAGAGTATTGTTGAAATACCTAGAGTATAACTTAGAATGTAGGTATCTGTTGTAAAGATTAACTCCAGGGGTGCCCATTTACCTCCTTGTGCACCTCATTCGTTTCCTCTTACCCAGCCCCCTGAAAATGATAATCCCTGCTGTCTCTGCATGTCTCTCTGCATGTTCCTGTCTCGGGTGCTTGGGATTATGGGGTCAAATGGGAGGCTCTTCCCCTTCTGCTTTGAAAATGGCTACTGTGTAACCCAGAATACAAAAATAATGAGCCTGGAAGGAACACAGTGCTGAATTTACAGCTTGGAGCTGAGAACTGTTTGGGTTCAGAACTGTGTTGCATTCTTTATTCAGCTATGAAAGTTTAGGCTGCAGTACTGTTTCCTTCATGTGTTTCACTCGTGAATTGTTTGAAAGTTGGTGCTTGCAAGTGCAGCCTGCTTTAATTCTGCAAGAAGCACCACAAAAATTCAATGTTTTGTAGTCTGTGCTAGTTTTGTAATTGTACTAGTTAGGCTGTTGAGTGCACAACCATAAAGACAGTCTCCACTTCAAAGGACTTTTAAGAGAACATTAAAAATTACTTAAGAGGCTCTACATCTGCTGTTCTTGGAGAAATGATACAAGCTTTATAGGAAATCAGTTCCCTGAAACCTTATTATTCTTGCTTTTAAGTTCATCACTTACTGAAACGTTCCAGTTTGGTTTCTGTAGCATGTTTCAATGAAATGTGTGCAGTTGCTTTCAGGAGCATTAAAACTGAGATGAAGAAATACTGGGTTTGATCAAGTAAGCATTGCCAGCTGTGTGTCAGGAGGCTTGGAAAAGATGTGGCATTATGGTTTTCAGTGACAGGGACTTCATTCTTAGCACATTATACTTAATGACATGCTATTAGACTAATTGGACTGTGCCATGTGCTATAAACCTTGTGCTGTGTTTTATCTTCAAACAGAGAGAATCAGTTCAACTGGCATTGAGGCTTCTGGATGAGGCAGAAATCCGAGGCTATAAATTGCACGTGGAAGTTGCCAAGTTCCAACTGAAGGGGGAGTATGATGCCAGCAAAAAGAAGAAGAAATGTAAAGACTACAAGAAGAAGTTGTCTCAACAGCAGAAGTTTGTATTTCTTATTTCACTAAAACATTGCTTGAATTCTGAGTGCTGTTAGTAAAGTGCTGCTTTGTTTCAAGTGCAGTGCTAAGTTATAGAAAAGTTAAAGTCTTATCTGACAGTGAAATAGCTTAACTAATGCACATTTGAAGGGGAGGAACTCCTAAATTAAACGTTGACTTAATGAACTTCTTTGTGATTGGACTTTAGAATAGTACATAGGGAGCCATGGTCCTTCCTGATGTAGAAGAAAACGTTACAGCTCTGGGGAGATAAAAGACATTTTTTCTTAGTGTGGAAGTCCTGTCAGGATACCTGGGCTTATTGTTAAGGCTCATAGCACTCTGGCTGCACACTTACTGTTTGCACCACACTGTGCTAGCTGCAAAGGGCAGGAGATGTTGCTGTTGGCTGCCATAACAGCAGATATTAAAGTATCTTTGGAGAGTTCCCCTAGACATCTCTCTTGGGTATGAAAATACACTGGTTTTTGAATTGTACCGTGATTAATTGCTTTTGTCACTTAAAAATTGTTTTTCTGCCTTTTGGAACCAAGAAGAAGCAGATTGAAGAAGAAAGAAGTTTGAATGTGTAGGACTTTTGATGCTATAATGACAACACCTTTCCACTGAACATTGTGAATAGTGACACAGAGACATTTTGCCATAGTTAAAGGCTATTTGGTGTCTTACCAATTAAACCCAGAAGTAGCTTGAAATATATCTGCCCCAAAGATACATTGCCAGTTGTTGCTGTAAGAAGTCTGTGGAGAGAGAAGTATGAAAATAATGAAAGTGCACTGTACAGTAATTTGTGTGGATAAAAGGACTGTGTTCCTTTTGAGTCAAACAGCATAATTTACTGGTCAAACTACTCTCATAGGAAATCCAAGTTTTCTTCAGCTAAAGTAGCAGGTACCAGAAAGAACTTAAGATTTCCCCTTGCTCCCCCAAGATACGGTTTTGTAAAAAGGTGTAAGTGAATATGTAATATTTTGCAATAGGATGTGAATTAGGTGTTTCTGGGAGAAGTAACATTTGCTGTGAGAAAGCAGAATCCTAGGACAGATACCCCGAGTTACATGGCTGGTTTGTGGCAGTGACTCTGTACACTGTGGAACAAAATACATCTCGCAGCAATGCCTGTATAAGGGCCAAGGTGTTCTTCAATGTTTGTTAAAATAAAAGCAGTTACACTCTTCTCTTTGGTAAAATTTATCTCCTTTTTTAGCAAATAAGTGAGGAAAAAAAGGTGAAGTATCAACAGTTTTATTGTACTTGGCAGCAGGTGGTTCCTGTATCTGAGCTAATACTAGGAGGGAACTAAAACTTCAAAATTATTTTCTCAGTGTTTAAAAAATGCTTTGATTTTTTAAAATAGTTTATATTTCCTCTATGAGCTTTTACAGACCTTAACTGCTTTGTAGAGTGGTAGACCTGGGTAATGATTGCATATTTCAGAAGAGTAACTGAACTGTTTGTGTCAAAATACTTGTTTGAGTTGATGTATTGCAAGGAATGCCAAATTAATGATTTTTTTTCAACAAATACTTGTAGAAACTGAAGAGAGGCGCAACAATATCTTCTTACTGTTGCTTCATTTCATTAGACAGCTGGATTGGAGGCCGGAGAAGAAAGATGGTGCAGCGCGAATGCGACACGAACGCATCATTATTATCAGGAACATGTTTCACCCAAAGGACTTTGAGGTAGGAAGATGCAGTTTGCTGCTGTAGATTGTGTTGTTAAAAGCTGACATTGTCTGAACTTGGTGCCATACAAATTTTAGCTAAATTCTAAGCAGATGAGAACAAAGTTAGAGTTCATTCATCTCCCCAAAATGCAAGAAAAAGCTGTTGGTAAGAAGGTATTTTTCAAAGCAGCCTTTTTTTACTGTGTATCCTGACAATAGTCCTTTTTGGGATGGAAAGAGGAAACAATCCCATGCAGCACTATAGTCTGGGAACAGAGTGGCTGGAGAGCACCAGGCAGAAAGGGACCTGGGAGTTTGGAGAGACAGAGAGCTGAACATGAACCAGCAGTGTGCTCAGGTGGCCAAGAAGGCCAATGGCATCCTGGCCTGGATCAGGAACAGCATGGTCAGCAGGACCAGGGAGGTGATTCTGCCCCTGGACTTGGCACTGGTGAGGCCACACCTTGAATAGTGTGTGCAGTTCTGGGCCCTTCAGTTCAGGAGGGATATTGAGGTGCTGGAGCAGGTCCAGAGAAGAGCAACGAGGCTGGTAAAGGGACTGGAGCACAAGTGCCATGAGGAGAGGCTGAGGGAGCTGGGGGTGTTCAGCCTGGAGAAGAGGAGGCTCAGGGGAGACCTTATTGTCCTGTACAACTCCCTAGGTGGGGGTTCGTCTCTTCGCTCAGCAGTAGGACAAGAGGGCACAGACTCAAGCTCTGCCAGGAGAGGTTTAGGTTGGATATTAGGAAGAGATTTTTTACAGAGAGAGTGATCAGGCATTGGAATGTGCTGTCCAGGGAGGTGGTGGATTCACCATCCCTGGAGGTTTTCAGGATGAGACTGGATGTGGCACTTAATGCCATGGTCTGGTAGCCACGGTAGGGTTGGACTTGATGGTCTTGGAGGTCTTTTCCAACCCTGCTGATTCTGTGATTCTGTGATTCAATAGCTCTGTTAGAATGAAGAAACCATTGCAAACCAGCTTTATTAATAAGTAGCACTTATTAAATTCAAACAAGAGCTCTCTGCCAGCTCCCAAGTGGCTTTGAAAATGCAGCTTAATAGCACTTCATTTCTGAACTTTCAGGAGGTTGGCAGGTGCCTTCCATTGGTGTTTAAGCAAAACTAAAGCTGAGAGGAGTGTTCCTGTTTAATTGCAGCTGTGTGATTGCTTTGCAGGAGGATCCCTTAGTGCTAAATGAGATCAGAGAAGATCTGCGGACGGAGTGTGAAAAGTTTGGTCAAGTGAAGAAGGTTCTCATATTTGATGTAGGTATTTTGTACATGTTGTGTTGGCAGAATCGATGCAGTGTGCAAAGGTGCAAGACATTTAGGCTGCTTTAAACACGAGTGGAGCATTTCTTTGGTTTTGTGTGTTCAGTTCACGGAAACTTGGCTTAATGTCCCAGTACTTTGTTTTGGTACTTAACGTCTAAGCACCTCTCTGCTTCACCCGGTGTGAATGCAAACTAACTCTTCGCAGTACATGTTACCAGTTTGAACAGTGTATAAGTATGTTTATTTGTAGCTAAGCCAGCTGACCTTTTTTTATTTTCTGTGTCCAAAAATTGTGTTCTCTGTGCCAGTAGAGCACAGTGTGTCAACTTGGACACCAAATTTTTCAAACACAGTTACACAGACCAGAATGGAACTATATCCTGATTGGTTTTGTAACACAATCTAAGATACTTTGGAATAAATACACTAGTTAGATTACTGTTAAATGAAATTTGTTTCTGCTTACAGCGACACCCTGATGGAGTGGCTTCTGTGTCATTTAAAGAAGCAACTGAAGCTGATCTGTGCAAGCAAACTCTACATGGAAGGTGGTTTGGTGGCCGTCAGCTCAGTGCTGAAACATGGGATGGTGTCACAGATTATCAGGTAGCCTTTAATGATCCTGTTTTATCAAATGGTTCTTCCAAACCATAAACCTCTTTTCATTCAAGAGGTGTTTGGCATTCCCATCCCCTTCCCACCCCTGTACTATCTTCCTTCTTCTCAAAATCTGCTAGAATATCTCCCAAAAATCATTTAATTATTCAGCTTAGCAAAGAATTAAAGGACCTTTTTGATGTTAAAAGTTGTGTGTTGATGTCAGGTTAGACGATTAGCCACTGGATGTACAGATCCTTAGTTCAGTCAGCAGAGAACTCCTGAGATAATTCTGTCATATAAACACTTGTATAATTTTCTCTGTGTAAATACTCACTGTGACTAGTATGACCTTGTAATGATGTGTATAAACATCTCTTTAATAGGTGGAGGAGACTGCAAGGGAAAGGGAGGAAAGGCTGAAGGTGTGGGGGTCGTTTTTAGAGGATCCTGATGCGAAGGAGCAGCAAACTACATCGGATTCAGATTCCCCATCGAGTAGCGTTAAAGTGCCCGAAGGCAAACAACAGCAACCGGCTGAGGTCAAAGACACCCCGAAGGAGGAGGCAAATGAAGCTCCTAAGAGGGAGAATAATGGTGAGGGCATTAATGAAGATGGAGCTCCATCCACAGACAGCAGCCTGGCAGGCAGCGATGGGGAAGCTGATACATAACACCTTTAACGCTTTAGGGAAGCATGGGTTGATTTTTAGGGTGATGTTTGAGTTGATCCCTTTCTTCAGGGTGACTGCAGACAATATTCATATGAATATAGGCATATTAGAGTGTCATCAACTGTGTGCTTTGAAGTTTTCATTAAAAGCAGTATTTAATGAGGTTCTAAGAGTTTGTATTAATTGGCTGTTCAGGTAAAGTAACTCAAGTTGCCAAGAATGCAGTAAAACTCATCAGGCTTCTTCTGTTCTAACTATGCTTGTCAGTGTTTCATTGTGTGAGTGTGAAATATGTTCCAACCCTTCAGTTTCTGTAACTCTGTGTAACTTAAGTAATGCAAAGCTATTACAAGATTTGTGGATTTTACTGTTAATTTTCCTGTACCCTTTGGAACTCAGTATTTCATCCTTAAAAATGATTTGTGTCCTGAATACTTTTGGATCATTTTATGGAACAGATGCTGTGATACATACAGGGTGAATGTGTTGGATGTGTTGCTATGCATTAGGTAGCAAATGGTAAGCGTAGTACCAAGTCACAGACTTAAAGGAAGTGGAAAACAGACAACATTGCCATAGCCAACCTAAGGCAAACTGAGTGAAGAGAGATTAGTAAATCACAGCATTCAGTACATTATTTTTTTTCTTCCCCTATTTAAATCTTCCGTTGATGTTAGATAGAGGCTGGAATTATGTCAAGGAGACCAGAAATGCATGACACACATTCTAGGCCAAAATGAAATAAGACTGATCCTAAACTCTCATGGTCTGTATGCAGTAGGTATCAAAATAGACTTTTTTTTGGTGGTGGTTTTATTAGTTTTTGCTTTAATACTTGAGGTTTTTGTTTAGCTTTGTTAGCATGGTAAGTGTGAGTTCCCCTCAGTGTTTTAGTTTAGCTCTGCCTGCTCATCCAAGTGGGGAGGATCTTCCATAGTTCATAAAATTTAAAGGCTTTTGGCAGCTCGAACTACAGTTTGTTGTGCAAAAGTTAGAAAACTTGAAAAATATGCTTTCAAATAATACTCCTATGTGGAAAAAGCAAATCTTTAGATCCTCTTAGAAATCCTCTTAGAAATATTTCCCAAAGCAAGGACTTAGAAGACATTCTAACTTTAGATACTTTATTAAGTGATAGGCTTTCAGAAATAACCAGGGGAGCTGTTTTGGGCATAGTTGTTCTTAATTTAGAATGCCATCATTTTGATAAGTAAGGATAGAAGAATCTGAATTTGGGCACTAAACCATTGAAATATTGGTGCTAGATTCATAGCACACTGTTCATATGGATGGTTACCAGTACACATTTGTAAGGAGGATCTTTTAGAATTTTTAAAATTCATATTGGATTGCAAGAAACTATAGATGCTAATTGCTGTATTTCCATCATGAAGTGTTCAGAATACTCTGAAAATTGGTCTCTTCAAACTTTGTGCCCTGAGATTACCATATATTTTTTCCAGAAGTCTGTAAGGTTATTCAAGTTGGTTTTATTGTTATTTTTAAAAGTAGATAATCAACATATATGGGTAGCTATGCCAACCAGAGCGTCCAAGTCAACACTTGCTACTGTGGTTATGAATTGTACCTTTTTGTGACTAAATCCCTGATTTTACAGCAGAGCTGATTATTTGAATTCAGAGGTTAAAAGTCTGAGGCATGACAAATTTCCACTTGAGAGTTGCATTACAAAGAAGAGCTGTAGCTCTTGCCAGCTGAGAAAGGCCATTTTCTCATCTCTCCAAGTGTGGGTTGTTTGTTTCAGCAAAGCAGGTGTTTGTCCAGTTCAGGGAATCTGAAACTCTGCCTGCTCAGTAGCTGCACTCAGTGGCATATTCAGATACATCTCTGGGTTGTGTTGTCTCTGCCTTAGTTATTTTTATGGGTGATAAGCACCACAGACCTTTGAGAGCTGGAAGTGTTTGCATAGGAGGAGTGTAATTTAGTGTGGCTGGTGTTGCTTTCAGTGCTCCTTTTTTCCTTCCAGCTTCTAGGCTCCAGAGCTCTGAGACTTGTGTTTTGTTAGCCCCAGTCACATAATACTCTACACAGCTAAATCACCTGTTTTACAGTGGAATTGCAGCTGACACAGGAAAACTTGTGGACAAATGTATAAAACTTGTACAGTTCTATGAAGCCTTATTATGGTATCAGGTAGGGAAAAAATAAGGTTAGTGTTAGTGTTTGAAGAAAGACTTTGAGAAATAAAGAATCATTGTGCAGTAACTTTCCTCTCTCCAACTGATGTACCAGTTTGATTGGCTTGCTGCAGGAGTCAAATGTGATGTTAGTCCCTTCACCTTTTCCTCTAGACTTCACACTGAAGTAGAGCACCAACAAAGACTGAGACCAAATGCTTTACTGGCTTTCCTATTAACTAGGATTTTACAAAAATAAAAGCTGTTTTTCCATGCAAATATGTTGTTCTGAAGTGTGGCATTACACTCCAAGTGGTATTTTCCTTTTGTCTACCTCTGTTACTCCCAGTAAAATGTAAAAGTATATTTTTATAAACTAGTCATTGAGTTACTGAGGCATTTAGTAGTCTGTGGAGAGGTTAGTGCAGCTGTGACTTTCTTTTCAGCACATTTGTCAATTGAGACTGAATTATTTTGACATTTTCCTTTTGGAAATGATGCAAACTTTTATAAATTGAGCTGAACAGAAATAACAATTTTCACAAAACTTAAGATTACTGTTTTGGAGTATGAAAACCTTGTAGTAGAGAGCAGTAATGTTTAATACCAAATTTTAACCAATCTCAAGCTGAACAAGCTGAGTTGATTTTTAAACTTCCATTTGTTTTCTGACTGAGCAGCATCATAAATAATGTGGTAAGAAGGTAAAACCCCAATGGAATTTTCATTGTGTTTTAATTTAAAGTGCTTTCTAATGGTTTGTCTTGCCCATTAGAAGTGACGAAACCAAACCTTTTTGCTCAGGTTCTAATGTTCTTTAGGTCCCACTGCAGTGCAGTATGTCCTGAGTGTTCCCCCATCCCCTGGCTTTGGTGAGAGGCTCATTGGAAGAGAATGTCTCCTTCCCTCCACTTGTGATGAGAACAATAACTAGCAGCAGGTTGAAACCTAATAATTGCTGAATTTTGAGCTAGAGAAATAGTTGTCTCTGGTAATTAACAGTGTGACAACATGGCTGTGAAGCCACTTACATACAACAGCAGGGACAGAGCATTGACTGATCCTTCAACATAACTCAGCAGAGAGAATCACTTCCTTAACCGTGGCATCCAAAACCATTGCTTAGCTTCAGGATATGTTGGTAGTTGGTTACAACCAGATGCTGTTCAGTGTTTTGCTGGCAAGTTACAGGTGTTCCCCAGAGGTGACATGGCTTGAGGAGATTGGCCAAGGGAGACACCTGGGAACAAAATGCTCCAAAAGAAAAGACTTTCTCGAAGGTTTTCTCCTTGTTTTTTCTTTTTTTTTTTTTTTGGCAGGTTCTTGAATGTGCATACACAGCTGTAAAGAGAGAATTAGTTTCATTTTGCATCAAAATGTTTATCTGTTTCTCCTGCTGACGTTTTTTAATTACCTTTTTAATTGAATTCAGTCCCTCGTACAACTTACATTTTGTATAAGGATTGCAATTCACTTAAAATCATGAGTATGTTAAATGCAGTGCATTTTAGCTAAAACATGTCCTAGACATTGTTCAGTTAAGGTTAATCTATTTACAATGGCAAATAATTAGCTTAATTCACTTATGAAAACTCGGAAGGTATTGGATGCTTCATAGAACCTAAACTTGCCTTTATATTTTCCAGTAAAATTGACATTCACACCCTGAGTTCTTGACCTGTGTAACAGCCAAACTGGAGAGAAAAAAATACTTCATACCTATGGATTTTAATTGGATTTTAAATTCTTGGGGTTTATCTCTGAATTTGAGGAAATATACTGCAGTATGGTAAATGAATTCCGTGAGCTGTGTACTCGTGTCGATTTGACCTGTGTGTATTTTAGTGCTCATTATACAAGGCTTGAAGTCTTACTGTCAGGAAACTCGGAAAGTCCTGTAAAATATTTATAGAATTATGGAATCTTTTGCAGCAAATTGGGTTGTTTTGCTTATTCTGTAATACGAAAGTATATTGTTAGATTAAACTTTTCAGTAAGTTGACTTGGAATTTTTTGACAGGTGATTTTCTTTCGATAAGTTGATCATTTTCATTTATCCTTTAGACAAGCAGCATTTAAAAGCAAATGGTATTTGGATAATATCTAGACTTGTGACAGCATCTGAGAATCCCTTGATTTGTCTTCAATTTGTTTCTTAAAGGGGTTGTGTTTTATACTACCTTTTTAATAAACAAACTCGTGAACAGAACAAGTCTTTGCTGATTAGTTTTGAGATAATGTATTTGTCTTTTTTTCCCCCCCTCAGTAAAAGATGCTATAGCATTTGGTGCACAGGGACTGCAGTTTATAATCATGTGTTAACATGCTAGAGCTTTCTAGCTGGTTCCAGGAGACATGTGGCTGGAGCTGTAAGTGGGATATGATATTTGTTCCCTCTTTGTGGATTCTCAGCCTTCATCCTGGCTTGGAGTGTTAATGGACCTGCACAGAATCATAGAATCAACCAGGTTGGGAAAGACCTCCAAGACCATCAAGTCTAACCCTACCATGGTTACCAGACCATGGCACTAAGTGCCACATCCAGTCTCACCCTGAAAACCTCCAGGGGTGGTGAATCCACCACCTCCCTGGGCAGCACATTCCAATGTCTGATCACTCTCTCCATAAAAAACTCTTCCCAATATCCAATCTAAACCTCCCCTGGCAGAGCTTGAGTCTGTGCCCTCTTGTCCTCCTGCTGGTTGCCTGGGACAAGAGACCAACCCCCACCTGACTCCAACCTCCTGTCAGGGAGTTGTAGAGGGTGATAAGGTCTCCCCTGAGCCTCCTCTTCTCCAGGCTGAATAACCCCAGCTCCCTCAGCCTCTCCTCCTGGTGTTAAAAGGAGCAGGAGGAGTGACTGCAGACACTAGTTACAACTGATCCTGTGGGATGGTTTATTTATTAAGGACAAGTAGAACTTCTATTTTTGCTCTCAAATATTTATTTTTTATTTAAAAGCTTTGACACTTTGCTTAAAAAGCACTAAAAATCAATTGTTCGATTCTTATACTGAAGAACAGGGATTATAATCCATTTTTCCCAGGAGTACTTTCTAGGAGCTTTAAACTGATGGCATCTCAACAACCTGATGAGTGCTATAACTGCCAACCCAAGAGGAAACTCTTGAATGAGGTCTTGAAAAGCTGTAGCAGAAGGAATCTGCTGCCTGGAACAGTTCAGGAAAGGGACTTGGAGAAGGAGCAATGGAGATGCTGAGGGCTCTTGCCCTGCTGGAGGTCTGGAATCCAGTCTGTCTCCCAATGAGCGTGTGTTTATGCAAAGAGTGTGTCAATAAACTGCTCAGCACCGTCACGGGAGCCTCACAGCAGTAGTTAAGTTGTTCTGGGAGATGGCAGAGGGTGGATCCATAGGCACTTAGCAGAGGGAATTGGCCTGTGCTCTCCTGCTTTCTGGGTGAGTAAACAAACAACTAAATTACTCTATAAAAGACATAATGTCACCAGTTTGGTGACTCTAGTTTCCCAGTGTGGTTTTTTTCCAGCTAAGACTGGCAAGTTTGACCCTGATTCAGCATTTGTGGAATGGCTGCAATTTGGTAGTTTTGGTAAACTTAGTACAAAAAAATCAAACCAAAACCATCTGTTACCTTACAGAACAAGAATATTTTTATCTTGTGAAGGTTTCTGCAGTTATTTAAACAGCCAAGAAAAGTGAGAAAATTGGCTATCCAGTTTATCTGGGCTGGAAACAGATCATCTTCTCCTCGTAGATGTTTGTAGTTTTCAACTTAATACGTGGAATAGGAAAAGTCCTTTATCATCCTGACCAAGTTTGGTTCTCTGCCATCACTTGTTTATCATCTCACTCTAAACTCTTCCAAAGTCCACACTGTCTTCTTCATTATGTACACATTGTCATTTAAAAAAACAACAAAACCCAAACCTACTTACAATCCTATTTTCCTCATTCCTGAAACCTCCTAACCTGGTTGACTTGTTGGAGTGCATTTCATGCATTCTTAGCAGATAGGCTGAAGGAAACGCCTAGATCACGCGCAGCTGGAGGCTAGAAAGCATGTAGGGAGTTCATGAACGTGGCTTGTCTCCTGCTGCAGTCACTGACTGCAGAGCACACACAGCCTGCTGGGCCCTGGCAAGGATTCCAAACTGCTGGACACAACATGACCCTCCTGCATCTGGAAAATCTTACTGGCGTGACACTGCTCCTGACAGTGAGTTAAGGTAGGAGAATTCAGGGATCATTCCAACCCACGTTCACTGACTTTCTCAAATGTTCCCTTGTTTGAAAGATAACTTGACAGAGAATTCCTGCTTGTTAAATTGTGGCTTAAGACTTGGGAAGTGGAGATTGTTTTGATTTGTTTTAAAAGCTAGTTCGAGCTGTGTGGAATAAAGAACAGAGAGTTCCCTGTCTGATGCTCCAGTGATGGGAAATCAATACTGCTAGCAAGGGTGGGGAATGTGAAAAAGATTGTAAAGTATTACCACTTGTGGTGAGCCATCAACACCACATCTCTGAAGCCCATGGTGACCACACATCCTTTTCCACCTGAAGGACAAATAATTTGGACAACTGTACTATTCTGCCATGATTACACCATTCTGAGAGTAGTGCAAGGTGGGCTGAGCCTGTTTCATCCTGAGCTCCACTTCTACTTTGTTTTGGCAACAGTTTGTGGCAGACACAATTTGGAAGGATTTCTGCCTTCCTTTGCAGACTGGAAGATGGAAGAATGACATGTTCAGATGGAAGAATGGGAAGAGCACAGTGCTCTAAATGTAATGTCCCTGTCTCCTGGGATATTAGATTCCTCATGTGCATATGATCACTGAGAGGACTGAGATCTAACCTAGGCTATGGCCAGTCTTATGGCTGCTTCTTGGAAAGCACATGAGATTTTTAAGGGAAATGAGAAAAAAAAAAGACAGATAACTTTAAATCTTTAAAATACATTATTTTTCTAGCATTGTAACTGTTCACAATTCACACAAGCTGCTACACATCAATAAACAGTGCTAAAGGAGCTCAGAAGTAATGTCAGGAGCCACTTAAGCATGTTAATAAAGTGGTGCAAAGACACAATGGCTTGCAGTGAGTGAGGAACAGGAAAAGTGAACCTCTGGGCCAGAGCTAATGCTCACTAAATGCTATGTTGCTGGGTAGTGGTGGAGCAGTGTAGGAAGAGCTGCTTTGCTGCTTGCTGTTGAGACAGCCTGATGTCCTTTCAGGCCATGTGGTCACTGATGTCTTTGCCAAGCTTTCACCATTAGGGTTGGAATTTTCAATGGCAAGTGCTGGCCTCCAGCTGAGCAACCAGAAAGTTCCTTAACCTAAACAGCAGGATGCTTTCTAAAACAAGACTGGGGAAAAAAACTGTCTCTTCCTATGCTTGAAGTTCTTCCAGTTGTTTGGCTGGGCTGTGCTAGTTCCTGCTCCCCTCATGGGGCTTGGGAGGATGCCTGTGGGTTGAAAGGAATGTTTTTTTGGTTTAAGTTTTCTGTGTTTGGGAAAGTTTGGTCAATTTTGAAGTTGTGAAAGATTGTCTTCTGAATCAGAGGACTGTTAGAGTAACCCCTTGCACCAACCTGTGTGTCCCGTTCCCACTGCTGTGGGACCAGAGATTGGAGCTGGGAAAAGGATGCAAGAAGAGCAAAGCAGCAGAAATCCTCAAATAAGGATTTAGGAACTCTTGAATTTGAACATGAGTTGGCAGTTGATGACAGGGGATTACAGCTGGCTGAGCAAGGGATCATGAATGGGGAGAACTGCATGGGGGAGGGAGATAAAGGTAACAAGCAAAACTAGACAGAGAAGCAAGTGATAAACAGGACAAGATGTTTGTAGGTGAAGGCTTAAGCATTAAATTGGGGATAGATTGTGGTTGGATAACCTTAATCCTCTATTTCTTAATATCTGGATAGCTGGCTTTGCAGCCTGAGCAGTCTTTCCATGTGTAAGAAATACTGAGACCATTTGAAGGCTGTGTCTGCAGGCACTTCAGAGTGTCCTCTGAGACACACAGGAGTGCCATGTTTATTGGGAAGCTTCTGAGGAGTGAGGGGGTTTATGACTAGAAAAAGAAATCAGATAAATGCATGGGAATAAGTTAAGCAACACTGTGTATTGCAGGGTTAGTTGGATGGAAACATAAATCTAATGATTCATTAGGTTGTGTGTGGTACAAGTGGCTATGGGCCAAGGGTTTGCCTGGACTCTGAGAAAGAACAGCCTTCCTTTTGCTACCAAGGTAAATCAATTATGCTATGCAGTGTCATGAGCTGACAGTGAGACTGGAGCACTGAATAGAAGCAGCAGGCACTTCTCACTGCACTCGGAGCATTGCTAAATATGATTTTGATTACAGCAGGACGTGTGAGCTCTGGTTGGGGAACTTGCTCCCCTGCGGCCAGAAACTCTACAAATGCATGAAAAAGATGCTTCTCCAGGGCAAGCCGTGACATTCCTTGTCCTACTCTTACCATATCTGGCAGCAGAGATCTTTATGGAGAACAAAAAGGAGTCTTATAGCCTTCTGCTGACTTCCTGCAAACTATTTTAGTGTAGTTCCTGCCTTAAATCCATAACTTCGGGTCAACCTACAGTGTGTGTTTGAGCAGTCTTGCTACCAAAGTTTTAAGCAACTGGCAGACCCACCATGTTCCTAGGTGAGTTGTTTCAAACAAAAAAAAAAAAGGTTATTTGTTTGGGTTTGGATTTGTTTGGGTTTGTTTTTACTTGAATTTGCCATTAGTTGAATTTCCATTATTTTAATCTGAATGTCTTTTTTTAACAGGTGAATCAATTAGTTACCCTTAGAAGTCTTTTTATTGTGGAGCTCTGTACTGACAGTGATCAAGGTACATCAAATTTTACCTTAAATTATTATTTTCAGCTCTAACGAGTGGTGAGGGGTTGATTTTTTTTTTTTTTTGTTTGGTTTGTTGATGTTGTTGTTTTGGTTTTTTTTCTCTTTGTCAGTATGTTTTTTGGAACAATACAAAAACCAAAATTGGTCAAAGCACTTTGATAAGTTCACCCTGAACTTCATCCAGGGCTAGTGCCACCTCTGAATTATTTTTCTCAGTGCTTCAGTTCTTCCAGCACATTTCCATCCTCAGGGCACATTTGCACAGTAATAGGTCCTAAGCCCAGGCTTACAAAGGCAGGGTGAGAAATGACAGCTGGTGGATGGATGTGCCCATTTCCTTCTCCAATGGAGCTGATGCTGTGGCATTGAGGAGTAACTTGTACAAGGTTGGTATTCATCAGGCCCTCTGCCTCTCTGAGCCATTCACTTCTTTCAAGGTGCAGTATCCCTTGCTAGGGTTGAATGTTGCACAGTTATATCAAACCTAGAGCTCACCAGCAAAAGATGTTGCACTGAGTGAGCTAAAGACTAATTGGACTCAATTTGTCTGTCTGGGGAAATGCACTGCCAGCAGAGTTCTGAAAAATGTAGTGTGCATTTACTGAAGGGTTTCTCCTTTTGTTTCACACTTCAAATATTTCACATTAGAAGTATTTAGTAAGTATTTAAGTATATAATCAGTAAAGAAAAGATGTGTGGAAGAAGCAGAAAACCAGATAAAGAATCTAATCCTACTAGTAACTTCTAGTTCTTCTGGCCCTCCATTTTCAGGAGGAAGATGGGCTCACCACTGACTGGGCACTTCAAGTTGAATATTATCTTTGAGCAGTCTTGTTTTTTTTTGTCAGGAGCTGTTGTTTATTGACAATGGAAGAAACAAGGAAGCTCTCTCCAAAGCCATGTAAAAGCAAAGAACCTGTGAAAACAGAATGGGGATCTCAGAGTGTTGTGTTTACCTATTTCCAAGGGGACATTAACAGTGTGGTAGATGAACATTTTTCTAGAGCTCTAAGCAATGCCAAGAACCCCCAAGACCTGAGCACAAAGCACAAGAGTGAGACTGTTGTCCTGAAGAATGGTGAGCTGCTTTCCATGTGTGAGTGTGCTGTTGAGTGGGGGTGATTGGCTTTCACTGAGGAATTTAAGATGCAGTGAGCTTAAATTTGGAACTGTGTGCAAACAGAAAGCCAGAAAAATCATACTCACAAAGCCCTGGGTTATGTAGCTGGGACCTCCTGGGTAAATCCCCGTGCTAGGTGGGGTGATACCCACGTTGCTCATGGGCCTGTTAGCAGGACTAGGTCCTCATTTTCCAGCCAAGTGTGCCCATCACTGTCAGATGCACTAAGTGGATTCTGCCTTGTCATCTTTGCAAAAGTATGTATGTTTTAAGCTTACAGTTTTTAAAAGCTTGTCTATGCTAGTTGCATGTAAGAAAACACATGTAATACTGAAACATTGGTGGTGGTGGTGGTTTAATCTGCTTTTAGTATGAACTTGTGGTTGATTTTTAAGAGAAGCAGCACTAAAGTGAATATATAGTTCTGTAAAAATCAATATTCAATCTGGTAGGGTTCCCCTAGAATTCCATTGAAATTTGCCTTGGGGAAAAGTAAGGATTGATGAGACTTCAGATGCTTTCTCTCTCTTTTCAAGTCGATAGCATGTCTCCCCATCAGTGGAATTTCTCATCGCATTGCTACAAACCATATCCATCATCTGGTCTGAATTTTCCTGCTGCTGGTGTGGCAGGCCAGTACCAGGCACCAGCTCTGCGGAGTCACCCAGCTCAGCCTGCAGATCTGTGGCCCTTCCCTTCAGCTGGGACTCCCAGTCTCGCCAGTTCGGTGTATCATCACGGCTTGTCTGAGCTGCACGCGGCGGATGAACCGATCTCTGACAGGAAATACGGTTCTCTTCTTGGTCTTCTGCAACAGGAAAGGTGCCTAACATCCATGCAAGAATGTACCATGAAGCAACACTCAAGTCCTGCTTGTATGACTGGACCTGCTAGGTTACAAAATATGAGTCAAAGTTCAGCTCCTGGGGGAGGTAAGAAAATACTTACTATCACTTTATTCTTTGATGGCATCTGATGTAAAGTGACAAAATAATATAGTCTGTCTTCTGTATTCCTGAGCTTCCCAAGCAAGAGCTAACTTCAGTCAAACTCACAGAAATATTACTCCATAGATAACCCTGATGTGTACTGTGGTACTTGGGATGGATTGGCCATGTAGTATGGCTGAATCAGTAATACACATTGCCTACTCACACAATATTTTACCTTCAGGCTTAGATCTGGGAGATATTTTAGGTGAATATAAACATTATTCACAGTGCTATTAGGATCTCTACCCCATAGGTAGCAGGTATGATGTGTACCAGAGGGTCATCTACTGTGACCAGAAAGGGGTGCCAGGAAGGATCCCAGAGCAGCCTGTCTCACTGTGTAGGGTGTTAATGATCTTCTGCTGGGAAACTTCAGCCCTTACCAGCATGGTCAGAGGGTTTTCTCCCTCAGTCTCTGTAGCTGGAAGGATGAGGGCACAGGGGCTGCCAGGCCAGCAGCATCTGCTGGCTAATTGCTGCCCTGCCTGTCAAAGGCTGTTGTTTGCTCCCTGCAGATATCCAAGAGCTAATGCAATTCACACAGAAGTGATGACTGTTGTTTATTTATTATCAACAATTAGTAGGAATCCCAGCCTAGGTACTACACTGTGGAAAGATGCTGACGACTGAAGTCCATTTCCCAGGAGTTCACATCCCCACAGTTCTAGGTGTGCTGGAGAAAGCTGCTCCCTTGTGAGTAATTCCTGCTCTTGAAGCTCTCTGGGGTCAAGCTTCCTGGCCAGAGCCTTGGTGCCCTGCTGGGATAGGCCTGCATTGCTGTGTCTGGGCGTTCCCCAGCCAGACAGCTTGACACTGGTCTCCAAGAAAAAGGGTTGTGAAATTGTTTAGGGAGTCTGCTGGAAAAATACAGCGTGTCCTACCTGGTGCTTCTAGATGGAAAGTGATTCTGCCCCTGTACTCAGTGCTGGTGAGGCCACACCTTGAATCCTGTGCTCAGTTCTGGGCCCCTCAGCTCAGGAAGGATATTGAGGTGCTGGAGCAGGTCCAGAGAAGAGCAACGAGGCTGGGGAAGGGACTGGAGCACAAGTGCCATGAGGAGAGGCTGAGGGAGCTGGGGGTGTTCAGCCTGGAGAAGAGGAGGCTCAGGGGAGATCTTATCACCCTCTGCAACTC